>NC_142490.1:11838906-12138906 GCF_965113065.1 Corylus avellana | reverse complement strand
ATATGCGGTCGCATGCAACCTGGTCATATGGGTGTCACTGCAGTATCAGCATTTGGGATGGACTAAAGATAATTTGTGGTTATATGCATTGCTCCATCCTACTTGTAATTGCCTCAATGGGATTGAAATCCCAGAAACTTGTAATTCATGGTGCATTCTGTGCCAGTACAATTTGTAATTTGTGTATCATGGATGTTCATTTAGACATTAATTATTAATTTATTGATTCTTCCCCACAGAACATCTGTTTAGTTGTATAATTTTGTGGAATCATCTTCTTCCTTTTTTATCTTTACAGAATTACAATGACCATATCATTATATTTGCCTTTGGTTCTTTTTTTGTTTCTTATCAGTGCAATCTAGACAGGTGTAGACTATCGATTTCAAATTAAATATGAAGTATCTATCTCCTCTATATTTTGAAAGCCCTATGCTACATTGTGCTTTAATTCTTTAGTCTACCCTCTATATAAGTCATTGTATTTACTGTTTAATATGCATGTATATATATAGATATATATACACATCTGTGTGTGTTGTAGGTGTGTGGCATGCTTGTGAAATTATAGATATTGAGTAGTCATCACATGTGCACTACCTGGCCATAAGTTGTTCAGCAATGGGTGCTTCAAAGTACAAAGTTAGATAAAGCACTTGTCCATGTTGTCTCTGTTGGAGATGTATACCCGTGTCCATTTGGGTTCCCCACATGCCTGTTGATCGTAGCCATTTTATTGTGTATTTGAAGTTTATTAAATAGATTCTTAGATTCTCTTCATCAATCTTACTCATGGAAATATTATGTTGTTCTAGGAATGATTTTTTCAGTAACATGCTGGAAGCTAATCTTCTTTTTCAGTCATTCATTTCAAAATGTTAGATATGTTTCCCTAAACGGTACAATTCAGGTACTCTTTTTTTCTTTTTTCTTTTTTTCATTGCAAGTCTTAGCACATTTTGGTGTGTAATTTTCTTTTGTTAACTAGTATTTATCTGCATGAATATCTTTATTGTTGTAGGGTATTGCGGATTCTATATCTTGGGTCTCTGTTGGTGCTTCCTTCCTACAAGCAGTCCAATGTGCTAAAAGTAAGACCGAGGGTTTTTTCTGAATTAACAGGGGCAAGAATGAAAAGAAGAACTATCACACTCAATTGGGATCAGAAGATGGTGAAGGTACTGTGCATTTGGCCTTAAAAAAACCTCAATAATTTCCTCTTTTGATGCTTTTGATTTTAGCACCATAATCGTGTAACTGAACTCATCAAACATGAAATTCTAATATCGTCTAGGCTGATTTGAGATATCACTTGATTTGTTTTTCTCTTCCCTATTGTGCATGACAAGTTCATGAATCCTTGTCTACCCCACCCCACTTATCTATTCAGAGTATCACAAGTGATGTTCCTTTCTTGATATTTTTATCTTCCAATTTCACTTATAGGGATCATAGTCTTCAAAGAGGCCTGGTCTACATATTGGCGCTTCAGGTTTCTTAAGAATTATGTCAGACCAATGTCTTTTACTTTTCTTCTTGGTAAGTATGTATTAAAAATCAAGAAGACTACTATAACTTCAGAGGAGCATACCCTTGAAAATAACCTCTAGTTGACTAGAGGACTAATCACAAGCACCAAAGAGTCCTAGACAAGTAAAAGCTTAGGGCATACCCCAGCAATGTAGACAAAAAGCATACACTTAAAGACACCCTCAGAACCTGAGGATTGACACAAAAGGGAAACCTACACTGATTATCAAAACTGAATCCGGCAACTTCCAAGGTATCAAGTCCACTTCATTCCACTTATGCTAACAAGTCTTCTGCTAACACTCTAAATAACATCCTTCAAAATCTCCCCGGGCACTTTGCATTCATTCAGTAATATCGGAGCTTTCCTTTCTCTCCAAGAAAAAAAAAAAAAAAAAAATTCTAAATAAACAGCTACAGTGGAGGATAATCTGATCGCTAACTTTTTGATAAGGCATTCCCCTCTTGGGTTTGAACCAACCAGTGCACCTTGTTTTTTTTAACTGCTACAGTAGGGGAGATTTCATTTGTCACTCAACTTTTGCCAAATTATGTCAGTACAAAGGCAATTGAGGAAGAGATGATCAAGGTCCTCACATGCTGCACTACAGAAAGCATACTTCCCCTCAGATATGATAACCAAATTTATGCAGTCAATCCTGAGTACTTAGTCTTTCATGAATAGCTAGCCACATGATAAGGAATACCTTTGAATTGCTTTGCTCAACCAGAACCTTAATGCAGATGATGATGCTATAACGAACAAATGAGTCTTAAAATAAGGAAGAGAATGTATTAATTTAGTTTGAATAATTTGTTGTGTTTGAGAGCCAGACCAACATCACAGTGCTGGGATGTGGAAATATAGTTGTTGAGATGTTTGATTTTTTTATATATTCTGTATTTGTATTTGTATTTGTGTTTTTTTTTTTTTTTTTTTTTTGTTGTTGCAAGTATATATTCTGTGATTTAAAATTTAAATGAGAAGATTTGGGCCGGAGACGCACAAAAGAACTGAAGTGGCTTGGAATTGATTGATTTAGTCATTAAGTCACTTCTGTCCTCTTGTAGGTTCACCTCCTTAGAACAGATTTCTCATAGGCCTTCTGCGAGTTAACTAGAAAGTATGTGCTTTGGGGCCGTTGCAACATTCTTTTGGTTGGCACCCTCTGGCGAGAGGTATATGGAAGAAATCTGGACAGGGTGGGCACCATCTGGCTGTGTCTTTATAAGTTTTTCATGTTACTGACTATATATATAGTTTAAGTTTTTCATTGTATTGGCTATGTATGCACTCTGATGTGATAGTCATTTTAGTGTTTGATTTAAGTCGAAATATATTTCATCCTTTCTTCTGCTTTAGTTGCGTACTATTAGTAGCTTGACCCCTTTAACATCAGGTGTACTCTAGCTGAACCATGCGACTGGACGACCTATATCCATCTGTCCAACATCACATATGCTTATCTAATATCTGGCATTGTCATAATGCTTTAGTATCATATGCACTGCATCTGTCACTCAATAGTTTTGTTTCTTTTTAGCTTTTTCATGTTCCATGAGCAAGTTGAAATGGCATATAGGAAGAACGATTTGACTATGATGATGTTTTATTTGTCTAAGCTTTGGTTGTTAATTAGAGTTCCTTCTGAAAAAAATTTTATATGTTTTATCCAAGGCCAAATTCTAAATTAAGTCTTTCAACCTTTTTTCAAATGGCTTCCCGCCTGCCTAGTCAATGCTTAATTTGGAGGTTTGTTGGTGGGGCATTGAAGGTGACTTGAAGAATTGGGCGATACTGAAAGCTTTCTCCTATTCCCAACTCATAACTTATTTTGATATTTTGGTAATGGATGCTTGATCTATACAAAAATGCTGTTCTTTTTGTTTGATTTGATTTCCCTTACCCACCTAATGGAATAAAGCATTGTTTCTTGCATGAATTTGGCTGCTCTCAAATGAGTATTCGGTTCCCTTTTTCTTTCTCTTTTTATTTCTCTCCATGGGCTTTTTTGATGTTGTACCATGGTTCGGATCAAGATCTTTTAGAATTCTTAGGATATTCACTGTGTAGATTTCCTCAAATTCCAAAAAATAGAGTGAATATTGAGTTGATAAAATCTCAATAATTGGGATTGAGAAAATCTACATAATATAACACCTTAGGAAATCTAGAGAATCTTGAACCCATGTTTTTAGTTTCATTTATTTATGCATCACATGGTTGGAGAAGAATGGAATTACTCATATTTAGGAGATATATCCATGTATCTTTTGGATTGTAATTTGACTTGTGTTTCGAAGTTGTTTCTGTAGAGTATGACATGTAATGTTAGTTAAACATGTTGTGCATAGAACATGTAATTATAATATATGATTGTTGGACAGACAAATGATGTGTATGTATTAAAATGAATGGAATCATTATTTCCTAATAGCTTTAGCTTTTTAGACAGGTGATGCCTTTGAAATTTGAGGAACAAAGGACATCGATACTGCTCAAGGGGCAAATGAACATAATTTGAGTTAAAAGAAAGACTGAAAGCAGGCTTGATCATTCAGTGTCTTAATATAAATTATGGTATCATGTTAGGAGTGTTTCTTGAACCTTTTGAGAAAGGGACGAACAATATTATTTATTAGACACAAATTTTCTCCAAACTACTATAATAAATGCCCAATTGTCTTTTAACATGTTTTGAATTTCTCAAAAATCAATGTTTGGGTTAGTAGGTTAGTAAAATAATAATAAATGACATTTAATAATGTTAAAGAAAACATGTGCATTTCACATGTTAGAGGACACTTGGCATTTATTACTGTTTAGCTTTCAGAATATTTGTAATTTGCCGATCTAAGAAATTAGGATTCTCTCCGGTTTATTTGAATGGGAGAATATCCTGTTAATTATATTTGATAAGTATTTTTATCCTCTTTAAAAGTGAAAAATATAAAAATACTTTTTAAATATAATTAACTAAATATTTTATTCCAAATCATGGGTTCATAGTAGTAGGGCTGATCACTGCCGTGGGTAAAAATAATAAAAAATAAATAAAATAATTGTAAAAAGATAAAGATAAAGAAGCTCTAGAAGCAGCCTCCATTAACTGAAACAAATTTCTGATAAGATATCTTCGATATTTCCCAATGTTCCCCCCTTGCACAGCTAAAGTACTGGTATTTCCAGCTCATACCCCACGGAATATCAGGAAGATAAAGCTAAAATCCTACGACATAACAGGTGAACAGAATATCTAACATTTAGGCTGTGTGTGAATTTGGCGATGTGATTTAAATCTGATATGATTTAACCTTTCAAACATAATTTCAAACAAAGCCGTGTAGTTATCGTTCTCCACTCTTTTGTAGGCCGTTAAAATTGAATAACAAGAAAAGAAGGGTAATTTTAAGTGGGAGTGGGATTCTTCCCTCCGTACCTTATATAGAATATAGAATATAGAAAGAAAGATCCATAATAATAATAATAATCTGATAATATATAGATAGTGTGTTATGATAGGGTCAGCAATCAGCATAGAGTAGGTTTAGGTCGCTTTCCCAAATTTCTCACGGCAGTGCCGACATGAATATTTCTGGTTTTGGGGCATTTTAAACGACGTGTACGTACGTGGGATGGAATGGGGGATGTGACGTTAAATGCGGGATGACTTATTCACTTTCACATTCACAACCCACAAAAGCCAAAGCTGTCCCATTTCATGTGTTTCATGTGAATGTCACATTTACCCTTTTCATACGGGAACCAACACATGCTTTCAATTTCAAATTTCAAATTCAATTATTTTATGGTTTTGATTAAATTTTACAGTATTTAATTGTGTATATGTTGCTTAGAGACTTTATTATTATTATTATTATTATTATTATTCCAATTTATTATTGAATTTGTAAGACTCACCTCAATGAAAAAAAAAAAAAAAAAATTGACATTTCTCTAGGACAAATTTCCTCCAAACCAATCTGGAGAAAATATCCTCCAACTTTTTTTTTTTTTTTTTTTTTAGGAAATAGAACTTGTTTCATTAAAAATCAGCCAACTCCATCAGAGTAATATCACAAATACAGTCAGGGGTACTCACAAACCGTAAGCTCCCTATCCCTTTTGTTGCCACTAACTTAGCAAGAGTACGAGCCACATTATTGGCCAATCGTTGCACATGGAGAACCTACCACTGAGAAAAGGACCTCAGTTCCTTCTGCATGTCTTCCACGATATGACCAATATTGCTCCAGCCTTTCTCCTTCGACTGCATCCTCCAACTCATTTAAAATAGTATCAAGTGTCCATAAACATTTAAAACATAGTAAACTACTATTAATGACTTTAAGAATTTAATGTGCGTTTTAAATGTTTATAGACACTTTGCATTATTTTAAATGAGATTGGAGGGATGATGTTCAAGTAGAAATACAAAACTTTAGTCCTCGGCACATTAACGGAATAATTACGACCCCTTATTCGGATGTACAATGGAAATTTACGGGTTTCTATGGTCACCCGGAGGTTGCTAAGCGACATGAATCATGGACACTTTTGAAGTACTTGGCTAGTTTAAATCCTGAACCATGGCTTTGCATAGGGGATTTTAATGAAATCTTAACTATGTCAGAAAAATGGGGGGGAGGAGAACGGGCAAGTGGTCAGATGAGAGACTTTCAACTTGCTTTGGAATATTGCGACTTGTCGGACTTGGGATATAGAGGGCCCAAATATACATGGAGTAATTGTCGAGAGGAGCAGGATTTTATAAAAGAAAGACTAGATCGAGGAGTTGCAAATCCGGGCTGGAGAGACATGTTCCCAGATGTGGAAATTATGGTGGAAGCAGTCACTACATCTGATCACGCCATGCTTGTAACATCTCTGTTCGGGCAAAAGCATGAAGCTCCGAAACATAAAGGCTTTAGGTATGAAGCCAGCTGGGCGGTTGGGAAGGAGTACAAAGAAGTGTGTGCACGTGCTTGGAGCCGTCCTGTGGTCCAAAGAGAAGTATGGAACCGGATTGGGCAGAAACTTTCCACATGTAAGCATGCAATTATAAAATGGAAGGGGGAAACTAGTGGGCTCACAAAACACTCCATCACTAGTCTGCAACGTAGGCTGAATTTGGCTTACGACAAATGTGAAGTTCAAGCAGGTCAGGAAATTAAAAACTTGCGGATGAAGCTTGAGAGTTTGCTCGCCCAGGAAGATGAAAAATGGAAACAGAGGGCTAAGGTTGATTGGTTGAAGAACGGGGACCGTAACACCAAATTTTTCCATGCTTGTGCAACCCAAAGGCGAAAGAGGAACCGAATCCTAAAGATTGATGATGAAGCGGGTACAAGCTGGGAAACACCTGATGATATCCAGGCTGCTTTTATCAATTATTTTTCTGGTCTATTCACTGCAGGTGCTGGTGGGGATTCAGAAGTGTGCTTACAGTCTCTAAACAGAAGGGTGTCCGATGCAATGAATGACCAATTATTGCAGAATTTCACAAAAGAGGAGGTTAGCCATGCACTAAAACAAATGGCTCCACTGAAGGCCCCTGGACCAGACGGGTTGCCTGCTGGGTTTTTCCAGAATCATTGGGACTTGATGGGAAATGAGGTTAGTCAGGCCGTACTTAACACTCTTAATACAGGGATTATGCCACAGTCTTTAAATATGACCCATATTGCCTTAATTCCCAAGGTAAAGACTCCCTCGAATGTTACGGACTTTAGGCCAATTAGTTTGTGTAATGTGTTATACAAATTAATTTCTAAAGTATTGGCTAATAGATTAAAGAAAGTTTTGCCACTTATTATCTCCCAAAACCAGAGTGCCTTTATACCAGGGAGGCTCATAACTGATAACATCTTGGCCGCCTATGAGACGTTACATACTATGAATTCCCGAATGAAGGGTAAGAAGGGGTTTATGGCGGTTAAGTTAGATATGAGCAAAGCTTACGATAGGGTGGAGTGGCAGTTTTTAGCAGCAGCTATGAGACGGATGGGGTTTGCAACACGCTGGATTCAGTTGATCATGATGTGCGTGACAACGGTTCAGTATGCAATTTTGGTGAATGGGGTTCCAAGTGGGTGCATTCAACCAACAAGAGGTTTAAGGCAAGGGGATCCCATATCCCCTTACCTATTTCTTATTTGTGCGGAGGCCTTGAGCTCCATGGTGTCGGAAGCAAACAGGGTGGGATCGCTTACGGGTGTTCCAACATCTAGAAAAGGACCCCGAGTAAGCCATCTCTTTTTTGCGGATGACAGCTTACTTTTTTGCAGGAGCACACTCTCTCAATGGAATCATCTAACCCAGCTTTTACAGAGATATGAAGAGGCATCGGGTCAGCGGCTGAATTGCAACAAAACGGCTATTTTCTTTAGCAATAATACTTCTCATGAGGAGAAGAAGAAGATTGTAGAAGTGGCTGGGATTCCAGTAACGCAACGGTATGATACCTACTTAGGCTTACCGGCCTTGGTGGGACGTTCTAGAATGGCGGCTTTCAAGAGTATTAAAGACAGGGTATGGACGAGATTGCAAGATTGGAAGCTAAAATTCCTCTCCCAAGCGGGAAAGGAAATCTTGTTAAAGGCAGTCATTCAAGCAATTCCAACATATGGTATGAGCGTCTTTCTTCTACCAAAATCTTTGTGTATGGAGATAAATTCTCTTATGCAAAATTTTTGGTGGGGGCATCAAGACCAAAAAGGGGTGCATTGGATGAGTTGGAATCGTATGGGAAGGTCGAAGAAGGATGGAGGGATGGGATTCCGTGATCTTCGGAGTTTCAATATAGCTCTCTTGGCAAAACAAGCATGGCGACTATGGCACTCGCCAAATAGCTTCCTTGCCCAAATTATGGAAGCTAAATATTATAAGGGGCGTAATCTCCTAGATTCCACGCTTGGTAACCGACCCTCTTTTGCATGGCGAAGCATTCATCACTCATGTAGCTTACTCAAAGAGGGCTTGATATGGCGGATTGGGAATGGGTCGAAGGTTCGAATTTGGAAGGACAAATGGCTGCCCCGGCCCTCGACTTTTATGGTACAATCAAGGCCAACTTTGCTGGACACAAATGCTACTGTTGCTGCACTTATAGATGAGGACACACGATGGTGGAAGCTCCCTTTGCTGGAAACTCTCTTTTTTAAGGAGGATGTCCAGCTCATTCTGTCCATTCCGGTTAGCGCCTCCTCAGGTGATGATGTACGCATATGGAGGGGAACAAAAAATGGACTCTTTTCGGTGAAGAGCGCCTACTATATTCAAAGGGAGCTAGAAGCCTTAGAGGTAGCCGAAAGTTCTTCTCACAGGGGAGTTAGTACGGTGTGGAGGCAGATATGGGCACTGAAAATTCCTAATGTAGAGAAGAATTTTCTTTGGCGAGCTTGTCATGAAAGTTTACCAACCAAGCAGAATTTATATCGACGGAAGATAGTTGAAGATCAATTATGTCCTATATGTGGAATAGAAGAGGAAACTGCCTGTCATACCCTTTGGCAATGTGCTGCTGCTCAAGATGTGTGGTGTGTGGGACCCAAGCAATTACAAAAGAGTGAAGCTTCGGGTGCAGGTTTTTTGCAAATTGTTGAGTATGTTTTTGAAAAATGCTCTATGGAGGAGATAGTTCAATTTGCAGGGATCGCTCGCCGCCTCTGGTTGAGGCGTAACGAAGTGGTGCATGGGGGTTTTTTTGTACACCCTAATATTCTAGTGAAGCAGACTACAAAAGCAATCGAGGAGTTTGCTGCGGCGTCGGGACAGCAGGAGGCAAAAGAATTTCGATCTGCACACCAAAGACAGCAGCGCTGGTCTGTTCCTGATGGTGGGTGGATGAAAGTGAATTGCGATGCTTCGTTGAATAAAATGAAAGGGTGGCTGGGCTATGGAGCAGTGGTGAGGGATGAAAGGGGGATGGTACAGGCAGCACAATGTCAGACAATAAGGGGTAATCTGGATCCAACTCTGGCCGAAGCTGGGGTTGTCTTGATGGCTATTCGTCTATGTCACACAATGGGCTTCCATTCGGTGATCGTTGAAAGTGACGCACAGCTTGTGGTGGATGGGGTATATTCTATGGGAGAAGATTGGAGCAGGTTGGGCTTAATGGTGGAAGATATTAAAGCAGAATTGACGAGCTTTCAGCAATGGCGTATGAATTTTGTTCGTAGGGAAGGAAATCAAGCGGCACATGTTCTTTCAAAAAAAGCAACTATGGCTGAAATAAATCAGATTTGGATTAGTCAGGTTCCTGATTGTATTCAAGATATTATTTTGATGGAGCAACATGCTCCATCAACTTGATTTTATCTAATGAGAATGATTTGATTTCAAAAAAAAAAAAATGAGATTGGAGGATATTTCCTCCAGACTGATTTTGAGGAAATTTCTGTCCTTTCTCTATTGCTTACATTGCCACTTCATCTAAATTTAGGGAAAAGTACGAACTTCCCTTAAACTACCACACAATTTGTAATGTCTCTCCAAATTATTAATTGAAGCAGTGTTAGTCTAAATTACCAGAAAATTACTCTTAAAATATCTCAAAAAGACAATTATTCCCGAATTCCCTTTTTTTTTTGTAATTTTTTTGTGAAGGGTATTTATGTCTTTTTCTTTATGGGTACATTGTAATTTTTTTTGTAGTTTGAAAGAGATATATGTTTTTTTTTTTTTCTTTTCTTTTCTTTCTAAATGATATAATATAATATGCTGTAAAATTTAATTAAAAAAAAAAAAGAAATGATGGTATTCCTTTGAAAAGGGGCAGTATTGATTATTGAAGATGTAGTAGGAGAGATGAAATTAAGATTTGGTAGGACCTCTCCCATCTGATTCTGATTTATGATTTTATGTTTTGAAATATAATTATTAAAAATCTTCCAGCGAAATACTCACCTCACCAGAAAAGGACGCTTCTTGTAGTCTGTTACTCAATGGGCGGACAAAGCGGGTTAATGGGCCCTGGGCCCACTTTCGATTAATCACCATTACCAAAGCTTCGGCCTAATTATTCAAACAAATCCGTGACGTCATTGCATCTCACCATCATCATTAAAATATCTTTAATATCTTGGGTAGACAGACTTTTTATCATAACAGATAAGACGGTCCATTTTTGTCTCTATTTTACTAATTTCCTCTAATCACATTGGTTATGTTATAATCCGTGGCCTCACGTTGTCCGTGCGCATTTAGTTTTATTAAATTGACATATGTTTTTAGAGCGTTAAAAATTACATGTAAAATCATCTCACAATTCTTATGTGAAAGTTTTAATTAGCCTTTAAATTAATTATTGATAAAAAAAAAAAAAATTATATGCCAACACTGTGTTAAAATATTGATTAAATGATTAAATTTACTTATATCTATTAGTTTAAGCTTTTTGGACAAGTGGTGAATTGATGGTATCAGAGGTTTTGAATTCAAACTCTAATTAATGGTGATTTAATAAACTAAATTTACTTTTAATTAATTGAATTGGAGAGATTTTGTCCAAAATTTCCAAATCTAATTTGGAAGAAAATTTTAGGGATAACTTCACTTATTTTAGAAGTTAGAATCCCTGAAGTACTACGTGTTTTGAGAATACTCTTACAAATTTTAAAAACTCTTAATTTTATCCTTTGAACTTTCAATTTGATGCAATTGACCTCCCCCTTCGTCAACTTTTTCCGTTAAACCCTAACGAAAACTATTAAAAAGACCAAATTACCTTTTAATTTTTCTTTTTAATTTCAATTTGAAATTAAGGATACATTTTAAATTTTATAAAAGTTTCAAGGGTATAAATGTAATTTAATCACTTTTAACATCCACAAACTCATGGAGGGGTAAAATTGCATCAAAATTGAAAAATTCAAGAATGCTGTAATTTTTTTAACCCTTTTTTTTAATCATGAAGTAATTCAAGAATCTTTGTGAAGTTTTTCCAAAATTTTAAAATTTGAGTTAGGTGTTGTAAAAATAAAAATAAAAATTGCTGTAATTTTTTTTCAAACCATTCAGATTTAATTTACCTCTCCCAAAAAAACTTGAAATTTAAATTTCAACGGTTGAAAAAAATGAAAAGATAAATGCAAAATTGGTCTTTGTAGTTGACCTAATTTACAAATCACTCCATGTAGTTTAAAAAATAATTTATAAGTCCCTAGGGTAGGCCAAAATAACATTTTACTCCCTGAATTTATTTTCCGTTAAATGACTTAACGGAAACCGTTACATTGCCACATCACACCCAATAAAAATAAGACATGTGTTCTTTTTTATTTATGCTTTAAAAAGTGACAAATAAGCTTTTACACGTCATTTTGAGGTTCCAACACACACTCCACATCAAATTAAATGAACATAATCCCTCTATATTTCCTATGCCGCCGTCGTCTTCATCTTCCCCAATGATTCTTACCGTCGTCTTCATCTGCGTCTGAGATTTGGGCATCTGCATTTTTTGGCAGTGCTTTCTATGGAAACAATCTCTCCCTCTCTGTGTCTGGTTTTTTTGTTTTTGTTCTATGGCAAGTGTTTTCTAGTTTGAGTTAAATAGATGTTGGAAGATAGTAGCTTTTTTGTTTGTTTGTTTTTTTTTTTTTTTTTTTTTTTTTTCCTAATTTGTAAAGATGGTAGCTTTAAAAAGCAAATCGTACATCATCTTTTAAAAAGTGATATCTTTTTTGAGATATGCAATTGTTTTTTTCTTTTGCAGGGCTTGCTTTGTCCTTTAGTGTGCATGTGTAAGATGGTGCTTGTGCTTGTAGGAATATTCATGTGTGGATGTAAGTCCTAACGAAAAACGCAGATGAAGACGACCGCAAAAATCGTTAGGGAAGATGAAGACGGCGGCGACACAAGGGAGATGGAGGGATTATGCTTATTTAATTTGATGTGGAGTGTGTGTTGGAGCCTCAAAATGACATGAAAAAGTTTAATTGTAATTTTTTAAAAGCATAAATAAAAAAAGAACATGTGTCTTATTTTTATTACGTGTGATGTGGCAATGTAATGGTTTCTGTTAAGTCATTTAAGGGAAAATGAATTTAGGGAGTAAAATGTTATTTTGGCCTACCTAAGACCTATAAATTATTTTTTAAACCACAAAAAATAATTTATAAATTAGGCCAACTACAAAGACCAATTTTATATTTATCCTAAAAATTAAAGAGCGCACACCGCCTACGCCAAACGTTATGCGGAGATTTGGGGAATTGCGGTAGTTATTAACATTTTTAACACGACTCGAAGAAAGTCGGCATCTCCTTGCAATTGCAATGGTGTGCTGCCTCAAAAGTCAAGCTTATAAAGAAGTGTAATTTGGAGAATTGAATTTATGCTGAGCCCCCACCCACGTTTTAGTCATGTGAGATGACGACACGAGTTTGTCTTCAGAAACAAGAACGTTGAATTGCAGAAACGTTTTATTTACTTCATTGATTTGAGGAACATGTTTTTTTTTTTAAAAAAAAAAAAAAAAATTATTGGATAACCATGGAGAGGATGGTGCACCCAAATCATACAAGTAATAAAAATGTGTAAGTATATTCAAAATTACGTTGAATTGCACTAATTATATAGGGTGGGGCTTATTAGATTAATCAGTTATTAAAATATTTGTTTATGGGTCTCTAGAAAATAAGATTATTTAATTACTGACGTTTTTTTTTTTTTACATGTCTGTACAAGTAGGGGGAGGGGGATTCGAATTAGTGACATCTGCTTTATGAAGCGTAGTCCCCAGCCGATTGAGTTATTCCTTGAAAATATTTAATTATTGACGTTAAGATCACATGGTTGAAGAAAAAATTAATTTACAAAAGAGAGAGAGATGGGCGGTCTTATTTTGACTCTATGGTTTTACTTTCTTTTAAAAATAAAAATAAAAATAAAGAGTGATGCTAAATATTACTCTTATTTCACCCATATTTTATTAGGTTAATATGATAGTATTCAGCACTTTTTGGATAAATATTTGTTTTAAAAAAAAAAAAATTCACATATGCTGATGCACAATCATATTAACCCAATAAAATAGGAGTGTAATATGTAATATATAGTATTTAAAGATAAAAGAAACTCATTTTGACAATCTAGATTCTCTTTTTTGTAAATGATTAAGACAAAGACGTCATCTTTTATGAGACAAAAAATACCTAATTTTAGGATTGAGATTATGCTAAATATTACTCTTATTTCACCCATATTTTATTGGGTTAATATGACGGTATTCATCACTTTTTGGATAAACATTTGTTAAAAAATAAATAAAAAATGTTGTCACGTATGTTGATGCACAATCATATTAACCCAGTAAAATAGGAGTGTAATGTGTAATATATATTATTTAAAGATAAAAGAAACTCATTTTGACAATCTAGATTCTCTTTTTTGTAAATGATTAAGACCAAGATATCATCTTTTTATGAGACAAAAAATACCTAATTTTAGGATTGGAATTTCTTGTTTCAAGGCTATCCAAATTTTTGTAAAATTCAAACATACTAAAAGAGGTTGCGAGCAAGGGCAGAACCATTTACGGTATTTTTATGAAACCAACCCCCCAAAATTAATTTGTATCCATAGTTTTGTCTCCTCCTCTCCTAAAACTCTAATTCCGCCCCTAATTGAAAGGCCAATGGACCCTCACAACCTCTTAAACTGTCCAAATTTTTATATAACAACAGCAGAGTATCCTCATTCCCAATTTTACATTTAAAAAATGAAAGAATAATTACAAAAAAAAAAAAAAAATGGTAATCTAGAAAGTTGTAGAACAGAGAGAGCTATAAAATCCACTCATTTTTTATCCAATAAAAACAGCGCAATAGAAATGATCTATTAAAATGAACAATATTCCTGCATTAACAGAAATAGCAGAATTGCAAACAGAAAAAAAAGAAAAAAAAAAAAAAGTGTTTGTTTTTTTCTCTCTACTCAAAACTTCCCTTCCCTTCCCTTCCCTTCCAATTCCATCATCAAGCTAGTGCAGCAACAAAGTTTGTGAAGTGGAAACAGAGACACCCACTTTGAACCCGCAAAAGGGTGATCGACACGTGTACAAATGTTGGCTTTTCCTTCTAGAGGATTTAGGTTGTCCATCCATGTAAGTCATTGTTTCCTGTCTAGAAACTCGGGTCGACCCATTTTTGGCATTCCTGAGTTGTTTTCTTCTAGAACCACCCACATATGCTTCCACCACTTAATTAAGTTTACTTGTTTTAATTAATAATTGTTTTTCTATTTCTTTCTTTTTATAATTAGTAATTAAAGTTGGATTTGAGGAGGTCCACTTGGGAAGCTAGCTAGCCCACCACCACTATATAAAACTAGTGTCAAAAACAAGATAGCCAACGTTTTTGTGTTCATATATAAAAAGTGTATGCTTTGAGCTTTTTCTTTTCTTCTTTGAGAAACTTAATTACAAGATCATGGACGTGTCTTCTTTCTTGCTCTTTGAAGCTATGGGGGATTCTGAAGAGGATTGTGATATTCATCATCATCCCATCATGGGTGATGATCAGGGTGACATTGCTGCTATGGTAATGGCAGATGATGATGCAGAGTCATGCAGCTATGATTCCTTTGATTCTCTTAGAGTTGATGATGACCTCGACGATTGTCATCATCTTGATCTTCTTCAAGCTTCTGTCAATGATGATGATGATGATGATGATGATGATGATGATGGTGATGATGATGATGATGACGGTGATGTTGATGATGATGATGATGATGATGATGGGCATCATTGGAAGCTAGCTAAAAGCCGTCGGAAATCAAGTGTTTCTGTTGATTCAAGTGACGAGTTCATGGATGAGGCGGAGAAGAACAGGCTGTTTTGGGAGGCATGCTTGGCATCATAGCCTGACTTTTGTTTTTTTTTTTTAACAATTTTTTCTATATGTTTATTTCATATTATTCTTTTTCTTTTTTTTCCCTATATTTATTTTTGGGTTTTGAGAGAGAAACGGGGAAGGGGATGGTGGTGGTTTGTTCATCGATCTAGATTAGTCCATGAGAATTGAACATAAACATGTGTTAATAAAAACGTATGTTTACAATTGCCAGCCAATATTATTTGTAATGTGTTATGCATAGCATGATGATGGTGATTTGTATGTTATATACCCAGCTCTGTGGATTAGAGCAAACTTCCTTGTGAAGGAGTCCAAATTAGCAAGGAGACACCTGGTTCTGCTTCAATTGATATCAGCCATTCACCAGCTTTCTATTAGGAGATCAACACACATTTATTTGGTGCTAAAAATGTTTTTTTTTTTTAATTTTAATTTTTTTTTTTTTATGGCCTGTTTGGAATTGTGTTTGAGGGCCTAAAATTACTTTTAACACTCAAAAAGTCCATTTGAAGAAAAAAATACTCGTTTGGTAAAAAAATTAAAAGCGTTTTTAATGGTCCAAAAAGCTTAAAAATGGCCAAAACGCATTTTTGACAAAAACTTAAAAATATAACTTTTGCTTAAAAACTCTTTTTGACTTAAAAATTATATTGCTCAAACGTAATTCCAAATAGACTCTTAGTGAAAAACGAGCATAATGAGAAGATAAACGGATTCCCTAGAATTAAGCTATTTTATTTTATTTTATTTTTTTTTAAAAAAAAAAAAGGACATGGCTCACGACACGAGTAGCCTAGGCCCTAGGGTGTCGGGTAGCTTAAGAGTCCTACCCAGTTAGTCGGAACAAGTGAACCCCTCAACTCTTAAGTTGTCCAAACAAAAAATTGAACAATTTAATTTCAAGGGAGGGAGCTCAATCCAAAGAAATGGCAATTGGGTTTGTTACAATTTGTACAGTGATCATATAAAAGCTCTTAGATATAAAGAATTTGAGAGAAAGAATGTTAGGTTTGCACTGTTACAGCATGTGTAAAAGGTGATTTGAAAGACATGCAATTAGCAAGTTGTGGTTTATGATTGGATCAAGTTCCATTAAACTTCTTATCAGGGACTATTTGTTAAAAACGTATAGAAAAGAGATAAATTCTTGGTAAAATTAATTAATTGTTTCTTTTTTGCAGATTAATATTGTTGTGAACATCTAAAGTAACCGATTCTTTAGGGGAGATTTATATTGGTGACGCGAAACAACAATAATTGGTGGGAGAGAGAAAGAGAATTCTTCCACTTAAAAACAGCTAAAAGTGGTTTAATTTATCTGGCGTGTGAATTCAACACGAAATTGGCGGATTAAAATGAGTTAGATTAAAACTAACTTATATAGATATTCATATCTCGACACGGATTGAGATTCCTTAAAATTCATTTTAAATTTGAGATTCTCAAATTCTTAAATTTCAGATGTCAATCTCATGTAAGTATCTAAAATAAGCCATACTTTAAAATTTAATGGGGAAGCTACTAAGTGATAGAAATTTAATAAGGTAGTTTTCTCATTAAATTCTGAAACATAGCTTATTTTAGACGCTTAGATGAGATAGACGGCTGAGATTTATGAATATGAGAGAGAATTTTAAAAGATCTCAATCTGATTGACACTGCCTAAATCTGGCACGTGACATTTAGAGATGTCAAATTTTCACACATCCCACAAACCCGACACAATTACCAGGCTAAGCTTAACCGAGTAATTGTAGAAGTCACTCTTGTGTCACTCTATGAATGAGGTGACTTTTAAAATCCTAAAAGAGATTTTAAAAGTTCAATTATAATTTTAAAAGCTACATCATTTTTAGAGTGACACAAGACTAAAGATTTAAACATGGAACCCATCTTACTAAGCTGTTTACAACGATAGCCATGAATGTCATCATGCCATAATGGATACCATTATTCCAACTACAATGCTAAAAAGGATTAGGTCCTTTGAATCTGAATCATACATAATAAGCAGAGTTTCACACAAGAAAATCAAGCTCCCTAAGAACTCAATACAGACTTCTGAAAATGCTAAACATGGAAACAGGACTGGACTTTCTAACAACAATTCTTTCAAATCTGACAAAAGCCAGGGTTAGAAATCGATCACTACTAAAAGATACAAACAAGCACAAGTTCAGCCCAAAGCTGAACCTGTGACTCTTTTCACAATCCACAAGCAACACTCCCTCCCTACCCAAGTCTAACAAAAGCCCCTCCTCACCCATTGCTGTATTAATTTACACGAGCAATAGTGATTGCGGAGAGCAAATCAAGAGCAAACAAAGTATATTACCGATGCTGCGAAAATGAAACGGGTCAGGCAGATTATGTAGACGTCAACAACGGCATCGGCGAAATGGACTCCAATTTATCCATCATCTCTAAATCATTGGTGCTTGCACATCCTGTTGATGGGCTCTCTTCATCAACCTTTGATCCCACATCAATCAGACTGGTCCCCATGTCTTCTTCCACGTCACTTGAACTCGAGCTGGATTTCCCATTTTTGCTTTCCGTGAATGACACGCCACTGATACCAGATTCCACATTGGAGCCCATGCAACTTGAGGGACTTGCATGCTCTAACTGCAAATCATTTTCTGGTTCTTCAGAGAGACTATTTGTAGTGTTATTGTTCTCATCCAATTGCCTTAGGAAGCTTTCTTCTATCTCACCCAGTGACTCCACCTCATCTTCATCTTCACTGCTGAGGTTATGAGGGACGGTGTTATCATCATTATCTGACGTCGGTTCTCTCAATTCACAGCTCATATCCATCTCTTGCTGACTGTCAAAATCCTCATCAATTTCCTGATTAGATGAACGGGATGACATAGGTGAATATCCTCCGGTGACAGATTCTTCACGATCTCTTAGTGTTTTCATAATCAGGGTCTTGAGCAAGTTCATTACTTGAACAGCATGCATTAGAGCCGTCAATGGATCAGACATCTATCCAAAAAATAAAAAATAAATAAACAAAAAGTAAATTACTGCATGAAATTGAAAAAAAAATAGCAACTATAACAAATTAGAGGTTATCAGCTTGAAGGTGTATGTATTTCTTTCCTTCGAAAGCATAACAGATTTCCATTACTAATGATTTTCTTGCTTACAAGCAAGAAGGCTAACTAGATAACAGTTTATGTACCTGAGTCATATTTGGAGCAAAAACCATGGCAATGTTTCTGGCATTCATTTTGTTAGATTCCTCTTCTTCAACAACATCAGCCATAAGATCAACAGCCCAATTGAGCAATGCAGTTTCAGTTGGCTTTAGCTGCTTCACAAGCTCGACAGATTCTTCTTCAGTGTTGCATTGGAGAACTTGTTCAGGAGAAAGTCCGTCAAGGACTCCTGAAGGAAGCTCTCGGAACCAGGCTTTAATAAGCCCCGCTAAGCAATGGACATCAATATTGTCAGGGACAATGCCCCTATTCAGCTGATCCCTTACACGCTCCTCTTGGCTATTCTCTGGGTTTATCCTGAAAATTCCTTCTGCCTAAAAAGAAATATTTTAAAGAACCCAGTAAGAGAAGAGAACTCACTTATTATCACAATTAGGATAAACAATTAACTATGATCCAAGTAAACAAATATCAGTATTCAGACAAGTAGTACCTTTAGACCTCCTTGAGAGTATAAGCGCTCCTGCATTAGCAGGAGTATAGTGGGTACACTATTTCCCGCTGAATCATATGAGCATTGCATTGATTCTGCTGAGACTCCAAACACGCTTGCACTACAAAATCTTAGAAATAAAAGTTAGAACAATCCACAAAATGCAGAAACTAATCAACAGAAGATGAATTTTTTAAGCGAGGTAAGGTAGGAGAAAGCAAACTGACAATTAATTTGAGTTGAAAGTAGAAGATTCTCAATAGTGGAACAGTAATGAAAACAAATTCCATTTTCCAAAATTTTTTTATGCTAACATTTCCCAACTCAGAAAAAATGGAGGAAAGATTTTTTTTTTTTTTCAAAAAAAAGAAAAAAGAAAAATTGAATACTATATGATTTAGGGACCTGGAGAGATCAAATAAACAAACCCTCAGCTTAGTAGAACTATTTTTGGCTTAGTTGGCTTCAGATAATATTTTCAAATTTCAATGAAATAGAACTTGTATACAACATAAAGCATAGCCTCTAAACATTTTGTCATTTCTCCTCCACATACTCTACAATAAATGGGCGTTTGGGGATTCTAATCACCACCTTGTCCTCCTTCCAACCTTCAAAAACTCTAAATTAACCCTCTGGGATTTATTCCGCTTGAAGACGTTAAAACCTTTCAACTATACCGCAGCTAAAAGCTCAGGTCCTGAGCAAATCTCTCTAGATCCAGAATTTAGTAAGTAAAACAACTTGCTTCCTACTCTATCAGATCTAAGCTCCCCAAAGAAAAAAGAAAATTTCAAGCATTCCAAGCAAAACCCAGATAAAATCTGACAAAACGAAGACCGAGAAGTTGATGAAGAAGAAAAGCAAGAGCAATTGATACCTAGCACTGGGAACTCGACCCGGGATCTCGACCTCGAATTCCACAGGCAGACCCAGAAAGCCATTGAAGCGGTCGAAGGTCACGTGTGTGATGTGCTGGACGTTGGTGGGCCACCCGATTTCCATGTGATGAACGGTGGACATCACATCGTCTCCCCTATCGACCCGGCAAGCCACCATGGATTTCCTCAGCGCCGCGACGAGAACCGCCACCAGCGAGAGCTGGTTTTGCTCTTCCTCCGAGCTCTTCCCTCCCTTCCCCCCCTTCCCACCACACCCACCTCCCTTCGTCACCATCACGAGCCCCGTCATCTCCTCTCTCTCTCTCTCTCTCTGAGAGTGTGTGAGTTTCTTTATCTGCAAGTGTATGTGTTTATTATTCCAAGAGCGAAGGCTTTCAATTCTGAGGCTGTATTTGTTTTGGTTTTAATGGGTTTTGTTGGGTTGCATTCAAGTTGAGTTTTTGAAGTTAACAACAACTTTTGAACCTCTTTCAACTTCAAACGGCCACTCGTTTCAAATTTTTTCTTTGGAGGGGTTTACTTTATCTTAAACCATTGGTCCATTTTGACCTTCGTTTCAGCTCACAATTACGTGTCTGCCACTGGCAGGATTACTGACCTTAATTAACCTACAAGTAAGAAAAAAAAGAAAAAAAAAAAAAAAGTGTTTATTAGAGTCTCCACCTTCTCTTCCCTTTTAAGCCATACAACTAAACCTAATTGATGGACTAAGTATAATTATTTCAAAAACCATTATTTTTGTCTAGAAATTGGTCTCCCTAACCAAAAAACGAATATTAGTAGTTATTATGATTTAAAGTTTATTAATGATGATAATAAAATAAGACTCAGTTATAACAGGAACAGGATTCTCTCGAGTCCATTTTGAACTAGAGAATATTTAGTTCATAAAAAAAATTCTTGAGACACATATCACACTAACCAAAAATAATAATAAAATACTATTTAATATTAAAAAAAAAAAAAAGGGAATGGTCCGGCCACTTCCAATAGGACACTTGTATATTATAATTTGAGCTAATAAATAAAAATCTTGACCAATATATTATAGTTTTTTATTTTTTTTACAGAACCTAAGTCAAATATGATTTTACATATAATTATATTGTCACATTATTTACACCATTAAATACAATAAAACAAAATCTTAAGTCGTTCACAATCTCTCCATTTTCGCTTTAAAATAGAGAGCATCCTAATTACACTTTTTTTTCTTTTTTCTTTCTGTCTTCTTTGTAAAGAAGATGTCAATCAAATCGAAGTTAGTTTGAAGTAATTATAGCATTTGGTAGAAGAGAGATGGGCTTTCGTGAGATGGGCTTGACAGTGTCACTTTCCAAGAAAATCCAGGACATTCTTCTTTGGAAAAAAGATAGATTCGAATTTGTGGATGACCGTTGGGGAGCGATGAGTGTGATTGGTCCAGCCAAATGAGGACAACTTTGATATTTCCAATGATGATGGGTGCTTTTTATGTCACGAGCGTGATTAGGGGTAAATGGGATTATGCTCTTATTTTTTATTTATTTATTTTTTCTAAACCTTAAACCCAATTCCCTACTTCTCTAATTTTTTATTGTTACGGGCATTACAAATTTTAGGGAAATTTTTTACAAAATTTTAGTGAATTTTTAAGCGTTTTGAAAGTATTCTTTTGAAGTTTAAAAACTATGGTATCGAACTTTCTATTTTTTTTTTTTTCAATTATTTTATTCCATTCGAATTTTTCATTAAATCTTGTCAAAATATCTCAAGTGTTTTAATAAAAAAAATTGTAAAGATAGTTTATATATATATATAAAATAAAATAAATGCTTAATATTTACAATTTTATTTAATTTTTTTTAATAAAAAGGGGTATTTTGATGGAAAATCCTAATGAAATTGGATAATTGAAAGAAATTAAAAATTCAATACCCTTAATTAAGAGTTTTTAAACTTTGAAGGCAGTATCAAAACGAGTAGAAGTTTAGAAAGATTTTGTAAAGTTTCTCCCGAATTTTATTATAAAATTTTGTATAAGTCGATATGATAAAAATTTGACTTAGAATAAAAATGATAATACTCCAAATTAAACATTTTCCTATTTGTCATTATCCGGAACAATGGAGCTAGTTGGTAGTCTTTTCTATAATTCTTTTTTTTTTAATTAATTAATTTATTTATGGTTTAGAACCTAGTTTGGATTTTACTTTTACTTTTTAGAAAAAAAATATACTTATTCCTCGATAACTTATACTTCATTGACACTTAAGATATCAAGCTTTATAAAAAGTGATACTTAACCCCTTGGATGAATTACCATTTGGTTAAAAGCTACACCCTCCACTAGCCTTTAGGATTAAAATGGACGAGAAATGCTATACACCCATGTCAAACTCGTGACTTCTTTTTAACTTGAATTGTTCAAATTACCCGTAAATTTTATTTAAACAAGAAAGAAACAAAAAAAAAAATTATCATCCCTCCTATACTATCAAATAATTACTCAGTATGAGACTCGCATGCATTGAGAACACGTGTTAATTAAAAATCGTATCTAAATAAATTTGGAATTGTTCAACCATCTATTCCTTATATGGGTAGAAAATTCCAATCCTAAAGAATTAAGGTAATTTCTTCACATGTTTCATGTATTCTTTCTGTTTCTACCAAACTTAAAACACTTTTGCCTCATTAATTATGTTCACAGAAAAGAAAAAGGTAAATATGTGACATATGCACTTATAATTAAGGTCCACCACCTCAAAGCTACCCAAATTGTTGGGGGCTTTTTGACAACTTTTAGGAATATTTATGTGGTTGAGGTCAATCAACACAACCCAAGGCCGAGAAGAAATGAGAAATAGTACCAATAATATTTTCCTATTCAACAAAGGGCGGGCATTTTGGTAATTTCGGTTTTTGGCAAAACTCGAAGCGAGCTAGCTAGAAAGCTAATCAGCGGCCACTGCGTAGGAAACCGAGAAGGACCGGAGCGGACCAGATTGAATCTTCGTGGATTCGATTGCCACTTAGATTGGTCTCGGAAAGCAATGGAATGGAATATATAATATATATTATTCTACGTATCTCTCCCTCCGAAACCTCCTTTCTATTCAAATTTCAAAATCTGATACTTGCCGGCCTCTGGCTTTTTGTGTCTTTTCCTATTCTTTTGTACTTCCTCTTTCACAGCTTCACTAGTCGTTGCAGGTACTTTCGTTTACGCTCGGTCCTTTCTCAAAAGTTTATAGACGTTGCTCTACAAATTAAATAATACAAAAATAAATAAATCAACGTAACAATAGGTTGGACCGTTGGAGTATCAAATCTCAGCCTGGAGCACCATTTTTATTAGTCTACCTCTGACAATCTTAGACTTGAAACGTTAAAATATAATTATACATACATCGGTGATTTTAGCATAATTCATACATAATTCATAAATGACTAATGGTTGATGGACTCCTTTCAACATAGAACCTTCGGCTGCTTATTGTTAGAGTATTCATTTTATTATATATATATATATATAATAAAGAAAAAAAGGCCAAGTGATTTATATTTAGCCCATATACTCCATATTTTAGCCATTTGTTTGCTCAATCATTGATCTTTGTTGGTCTTATTTGATGGCCCAAGTCTATTTAAGGGCCATAGTTGATCACATTTTCGACCCAAGTTTGCCTTAATATTTGGCATATAGCTTGCGGCCTACTGTTGTTAAGGTGTATCTTCACCCACTGCTGTCGACGATTACAATCTCTAGTCACCATTGCTGACTACCATCATCTTTGGCAATTTTCTAACCACCATATCACGCCGCCGCCCATGACCGCCACCACCATAGACCATTTTCCTGCCACCGTCACCAAACAAAAAAAATATCAATTAATAACAATAACTCCTATCAAAAATCCTAGAAGTCGTCTCTCAGCCCTTCTGCTCCCTCATCTTCTCCCGTTCCCCTTCTACTCCTCGCTCCTACCCTCCCCATCTTTTTTTTTTTTCTTTTTTTTTTTTTTTAATTTTAATTTTATGTTTGTAGTTGTTCTCCAATCAAATCAGCAACTTCAGCCTTTCCGTTATGTGTCCGTCTACCTTCCACCGTATTGTGCCGATTATTTCCTCCCCGAACGCTGTTGCTGCTTACTAGTTATTTGTTTGTGTTTTTTGTTTTGAATAAGATGCTTCTTCTCTCTAGATCTACCCTCATGAGTGAAGATGAATAATTAGGTGTGAAAAGTTATTTCTCACGGCCTATATAATTAGGTGTGAGGGGTTATCTCTCACGGCCGATTTAAATAAATTTTGTTAGAACATTTGGCTACCTATGTCTTAGATCTAATCTGCTCGAAGGAGATCTTCTCTTTAACTGTATTTGTACATGGGTTAACATAAGATTGAAGTAATAGATAGCACCTGCTTGTAAGAATTTTTATTTGTATCTATGACTTTGTAACCTCATAGCATGTGACTATGATTTTTGCAGAGCTTTATACTTTGTGTTGTAAGAGCTTTTTGCTCTGATCTATAAGAGATGTATGCCCATGAACTTTAATCAATGAAATTCTCAGATTTCCGTTAAAAAAAAAAATCAATTATTTCTTTTTTCAAACTCAAGGTTTTACAAATTACTAACTTGATTTTGAAGGGGTGTTAAAGTATATGATAATGATAAAAATCATTATTAATGAGGACTGAATTATCCGAAATGAATGAATTTGATTAAGATAATATTAAATTTGAATAAATTCAAAGCATTTGTAAGGTCTATAAATAGAGCATCTTGTACACATTCATATTAAACAATAAGAACACAATATTGTAGCTCTATAGTCCTTTAATATTGTAGCTCTATAGGCTTGTATTCTGGTAAAAGTAGATGTCTAACACTAAATCACCTAATATTTTGTCACTATTTTCTTTTATTCTGCTATTCTCTATTGTCTTTTGAATTTCTTCATTTACAATCGTTTGTACTTACCATATATATATATATATATATTGGGTGAAGTTTGTGGAGGCCACATTTAGTGCCGTTGAATATGATAAATCTTTTAATGTTCGAAAGGTAGCAAGTCTCATTCCAAAGCCAACAGATCAAACCCAAAAAACCCTAATCCACTAATCCAATCCAAAACCACTCTCCACCAATCAAACCCTTTTCATTTAGATGTTTTGTGACAAATTATCTCAAAAGTTTAAATTAATAAAAAATAATAAAATTAATCATTTAACTAATCTTTATAACATTCCTCATCACGTTTAATTTGGCCGGTCCAAACTCTCTCTTAATCTTAAATTAAGATGCTCTTACATGATACAACACATATTTTGATGCTCCTGTTGGCCCTCATTTGATCTCCATACTTTCTCATTTTGGAAATCATTCAAACCAATCATTAACGAGAAACTTGAGTTGGGGTTGACCTTGGGCTTGTGTATGGAGTAAACCTATACGTCGCCCCATCATTCTCTATTTTCTCAACGTCGTGATGTGGCTCTCTATAACATTTGGTGCTTCAAAATTAGTATTTTTGTTAAAAAAAAAAAAAATCACGTTACATAAACTTTAATAAATGAGAGTAAACTTTTAAAAATCACGTTACATAAACTTGAACGTAAGGCGTAGGGTCAATTTGTAGTTCAACGTACTATATATAGGCCGGCTTAAGTTGCTGGCTTATGCAAAGACAGGGTGGCATTAGGCATATATATAACTTAATTAAACTTATAAGCTCAAGTTGCAGTATATATATATATAAGCTAATTTAGTCAAACAGAACACAATTTGATTAACCATTAATTTAGTCAAATAGAGCAAGTTTTCCCATCACTAGTTGGGACCAAGCTTTCTTATAATTCTAGTCTTAACGGCTACATGCTTCCCACTATTAATGTTAATTTTTTTTAGTAATGCTATATACTATTATTTTATCCTCTTTTTTATTTCTAAAATTAATATAACTTTTAAACTTACTATTAAATTTGAGATAAATTACTATTGAATTTTTGAACAAGTGTTGATTCTAATAGCTATATCAACTTTGGAAGAATTTAAAAAGAATAAAACAATAGAACGTAGTATTTCTTTTTTTTTTTTACATAGCGTGTCACACACAAATGAGTAATGCTAGAAGAAGTTTTCCCAAATATGATATGACTTTTAAAATCACTATTGAATTTAAAATGATCATTATTGAATTTTTTAAAAAAACCACATCACATTTGTGAGAACTCAATAAAAACTCTCCTTCTAGCATTACTCTATAGAAAAAATTTCACGCAATACCATTGCTTGTAAAAGAAAAAAAAAAAAAAAATCATAAAAAGAGAAGCTATATACGTACTATTGCTACTACGTACAACTAGATTTAGAAAAACACCATATTATAGTTGCCTTTACGTGCTAGCTAAGTATGACCCTTAGAATGTTGTTAAGAGGTCTCTAAGAGATAGTTCAATTGGCTGAGAACTACGGTCTCATCAAGTAGATGTCATTAATTCGAATCCCCCCCTTTTATGTGGACATGTAAAAAAAAAAAAAAAAAATGTTGTTAACCGTTTAATTACTAACCTAATAGTAATTGTTCATTAATTTGATACTTATCACAATATTAGTCGATCACTAGATAATTTATTTTTTTAGTCAAATTTCGTTACTTAATTTTTTTTACCTAGCTAGTTTATGCTAAGTGACAGTACTCATATAAACTACCAAATAAATTTGTAAAAAATTATAGTAAAAATTGTAATATTTTCAAACATTCTATTTCACCCTTATAGGACCGCCCGTACTATTGAATTTCATTTGGTCGCCGTGACTCTTCACGGCATCGAAGGTTGTTGGCCTGACTGAATTAATATAATTTGCAAATGACTATATATATATATAAGCAGACGGTATTTAAAATAATAGCTGGCTTATGTAAATTAAGTATATATTATATATGGAGCGACCAATACGCGTATTGACTATTGAGGTTTAAGTCATATGCCTCATTGGAGCTGTCCTGCTTTAGTTTTTTTTTTTTTTTTTTGAATAATGATTATATATAAAAAGCAGACAGCAACCGTATGCGGCGGAAATACTAGTTAATAGAAAGCCTTCTTGGCTCTTGCAGTACAAAACCGTTGACTTGGGGATCGTGGTTTTGTTTGACTTTTAGGACAAAATGCTATAATGAGAATAATTATGAGATAATAGTTTGTTGGAACTTTTTGTTTCAGATGTTGGGAAGCAATATTGTCCCAATATAATCATAAGAATAAAAGTAATAATGTTAATTAGGAAAGTCAACCATAATTCAATAAATAATAATAATAATAATAATATTCATGTTACAAACAATTTTTTTTTTTTTTTCTCAATTGGTATTAGCTCCTAGCTATTTTCTACCCCAGGCTATCCTTTCGTTCACATTATTTAAATTTGAACTAAGAACATTTACTTTCTATTATTGTTTTTTGGACAGTTAGTGATTTAACAATTCTGATTGAACCCTAGTTGACAAAAAAAAAAATTATTAGGGTTGTCATAAGAATGGCAATAATGTTTGTTGCTTAATTATTCTTAAATTAATCAGAAGTCTTCCCCTTCCCCCCTCTCTCTCTCTCTCTCTCACTCACAGCACATTATTAGAATATAATTTGCTTAACTGGCTCTTACTGTTTAGATTCCCTTACATGTGTATATATATATATATAAGGACTTTGTGATGATGGCAATACAAATTGTAGAGAGGATTCTGAAATGAAGATCCAGACAAACATCCTCCTCCTGTTGGTGTGCATATTGGGCATTCTTGGTGTCTGTCGAGGAGGCAGCCTGAGGAAGAATTTCTATAAGAAAACATGTCCACGCGCAGAGATTATTGTCAAGAATGTCACTTGGGCACATGTCTCCACCAATCCCAACTTGCCGGCAAGGCTGCTCAGATTGCATTTCCACGACTGTTTTGTTATGGTAAGCCACTAAACATTCCACTACTGCATGGCTTAGGGTTACTGGATGCCAAGGTTTAAACTAATTTATTTCGTAAATTTTTGTAGAACTGTTAGATAACGTGAGTCTACTAAATAGAATTACTATATATATACATGCGCGCATAACTTTTATATATATATATATATATATATTCAAAGCGGGAGAGAGCGAAAAGGGGAAATAAACTAATTATATAACCATTATACAGAATATGTGAGGAGTGAAGTGTGAGCTATACTTTAAAATTACATTGATTGTTGATATTTTTCAGACATTACAAATCAAGGTTTTTTTTTTTTTTTTTTTTTGTCAAATAAATTAGAAATTTCACAATTAATTAAAGTATAGTAATATTTTTAGAAATTATGAAATAGACCAAAATTCAATTAATTTTAGGTAATCTAAATTATAAACATCACTTTCACATTCCTAAAAATAAAAGAAAATAAGAGAAATAAATAAATAAATATATATATATATATATATATATATATATATAAAAGTAAACTAAAAACAATAAACTTTGAGTCACTACGACTCGTTCTCTCAGACCATCACTTTGTTTCGAGTAGCACTCTACGTTGAATTTGGCCGTTGGTTTGACGGAAACCAGCACATGTGAGTTGCACATGACATAATCATTTTTTCGTGACATTTACGATTTTATCCTAGACTAACACACGGTTCACTTGCATCTACACTCATGGGCATGGCTGTAATAATTTCATTTAAGCTTATATAATTTAATGAAAATTTGCAGGGTTGCGATGCATCGGTTTTATTGAATTCAACAGCAAATAACGTCGCAGAGAAGGACGCAATACCAAACTTTTCTTTGTTAGGTTACGATGTTATTGACGACATTAAAGCCAAAGTTGAGAAGGAATGTCAAGGAGTTGTATCTTGTGCTGATATCGTGGCTTTGGCTGCTAGAGACTCTGTTTCCTTCCAGGTAATTAAGTGTCTGTTTCGGTGTACGTTCGAGGGGGCCTAAAAGTGCGTTTACCACTCAGAAAGTCCGTTTTAGTAAAAAAAAATTGAAAGTGCTTTTAATTATTCAAAAAACCTAAACATAGCTAAAACGCACTTTTGACAAAAACTTAAAAATGAAGTTTTTACTAAGAAAACGTTTTTTTGACTTAAAAGCTCTATTACGTACTCAAACGCAATCCCAAACAGGTTTTAAGTACTGCATGTTTGGGTGTGCGCTTGATGGGCCTAAAAGTGCGTTTAACACTTAAAAAATTCGTTTGAAAAAAAAGTACCCGTCTGGTAAAAAAAAAATTGAAAGCGCTTTTAATGGTACAAAAAATTTTAAAATGGCCAAAACGCATTTAGCAAAAGCTTAAAAATGAAGATTTTGCCAAAAAAATATTTTTGGACTTAAAAACTCTATTTCTCAAACGCAATTCCAAACAGGTTCTAAGTGCCTGTTTAGGTATGCGTTTGAAGGACCTAAAAGTGCGTTTAACACTCAAAAAGTTTGTTTGGTAAAAACAATTGAAAAGGCTTTTAAGGGTTCAAAAAGGCTAAAAAATAGCTAATACGCACTTTTGGTAAAAGCTTAAAAATAAAGCTTTTGCAAAAAAATGTTTTATAACTTAAAAACTCTATTTTTCAAACGCAATCCTAATCATGATCTAAAGTCAAGTAAAATATTTTTATTTTTTATTTTTTATTTTTCTAAACAAGTAAAATAATTCTTGATAATATGGTAATAGTGTTAACTTCTTGACTCATATATAATAATATTTGCAGTTCCAAAAACCAATGTGGGAAGTGCTTACAGGAAGAAGAGATGGCAATGTTTCACAAAACGCATCAGCCTTAGCAAACCTTCCACCACCTTTCTTTAACTTCACCCAGCTCATGCAAAACTTTGCCAGCAAAAATCTTAACTTGCATGACCTCGTCGTATTATCAGGTAGATTCAAAGAAATATATCACAAAAGAGTGAAATTTAATTTCTTAAGAAAGTAAAAAAAAAATGAAAAAAAAGAAAAGTAATTTCTCTCATGGCTTATATTTATATATATATATATATAGGTGCGCACACTATTGGAATAGGTCATTGCATAGCGCTCACCAACAGGCTCTACAATTTCACTGGGAAAGGTGACCAAGACCCTTCTCTGGACTCCACCTATGCCGAAATATTGAAGAAAAAATGCCCCAACCCCAATGACATAACAACAACAGTACAAATGGACCCCGGAAGCTTTCAAAACTTTGACAGCAGCTATTACAATATCCTTCTGCAGAATAAGGGTCTCTTCCAATCCGACGCGGCTCTTTTGAAAAACAAGCAGGCCAAAAAAATTGTCCAAGAACTGGTTAGCCAAACCAAGTTCTTCACAGAATTTGCACAGTCAATGAAGCGAATGGGAGCCATTGAGGTCCTTACTGGAACTGCTGGGGAGATTAGGAAGCAATGTTGGAAGGTCAATTCTTAAGGTGCTTTAAGTTTTGGGATTGTTTTAATAACTATTCATTTGTATGTGAATTTACTTTATTTTACTGCAAACTTAAATAAGTTGTGGTATTGGGGTTTACATGTCAACGATTTTGTAAGCTCTGGTTCTTTATATGAACCTGATATGTTTCTTAATTTATAATCCTTTTGTAAGCTCAAATTCTTTATATGAACATGTTATGTTTCTTTTTAATGCTTTTGTAAACTTGTTGTTATCGTGCATAACAATTATAAATAATATAGAATCGAAAAAAAAGAGTCGAGACACAGATTTAACGCAGAGGACAAAGACACTTTTAAAGGGAAAGGAATGTTACAGCCCTTATTTTGTGACTTGGGATGAAAGGAAGGCTGGTTACGGGAGATAGATTGTTGACGTGGGGTTATAATGGAGATGTCAATTGTGTTTTCTACAGGAACCAGTTAGAAAGCCGTGATCATCTTTTTTTTTAATGCAGTTTCAGCTATAGACTTTGGAAGTATGGATAATGTTCCTATAGTATGGGAGGATATCTTGCAATTGGGATTGAATGATTGGGGCTGCAAGTCTCTCAAAGCTATGCTTTGCAGATTAGTTTTGGGATCTATAGTTTATAATATCTGGTGCACTTGAAATGGGATCAAACATGCAGGTCATCCAAAAATAGAGGAGCAATTTTTGAAGAAAATTTTGTGGGAAATCCGAACCAGAGTAGTTGGGAAAGGAGGGTTTCCAAAAAATAAGGAGAACCTTGTGTTTTGCTCTTAGTGGAATCTTTCTGCATAAGTGCTTTGCTGATCAAGCTGTGGTTGTGGCCCGTTGGTTTTGTTTTGTTTTTTGTTTCCTAATAGTCTTATGGGATATAGCCTATGTGAGGTTTTGCTTTTAGGCCTTCTGTAGGGTCTGTTTTTGGTGATTCTTTGGGTTTGGGGATTTGTTTTGTTGGTTTTGGTGGTTTCTTTTTCTGCAGTTTGTTTCTGGTTTAGTTTGGTTTGTTAGCCTTTGTGAGGTTGTGCTAGCTGGTGGCTTGTAATTGGTGCTTTGGTGTTTTTGGTTTTGAGCTTTTAATAAAGTTGCTTATTCATAAATAAATAAAAAATGTTACAGCCCTTGTCAAATTAGGACTCTTAGTCGTCTCTGCCCAGATCTCTCAGTCAATGGAAGCAGTAATTAGTCTTTATTTACTTTTCATTATTTACTTGAGAACATTGTCTCTTTCTACAAGAAATCTGAAATTCACATTCCGGATTTGAGTGCTCGTTATATTGAAGGTCAATGTCGTAATCAAAAGAATCACATTACAGTGGAGCATCATTATCATTTTGACATATTCAATACTTCTATAGACTTTCAATTGCAAGAGATCGATAGTAAGTTTGGTGAAAAAGGCAATGAAACTTTTGACAATTAGCTCAACTATTGATCCAAAAAGATGCTTATAAATCTTTTAAAATTGACGATATATGTATCATTGCGGAGAAGTATTATCCTCTTGATTTTTCTAAGCAGAAGAAAATGAATTCGAGATATCAGTTGAGGTATTTTGAATTTGATGTACTTACTGATCCGACATTACAAAATTTGTCTTCCATTGCAGAATTATGCCAACTGACAAGGATTGGCAAAGACAGAAAAATCGAAGACATACTATCCTATAGATAAATTGATTCGTCTTATTTTGACTCTTCCACTTCCAATGTCTACAGCAACTACTGAACGGACATTTTCAACAATGAAAATTATTAAAGCATGACTTCGCAACAAAATTGAGAATGATTTTATTGCAAATAAATTAGTTCTCTATATTGAAAAGGAAATTGCTGAGAGCATCGATTTAGATTCGATACTTGATGATTTTGTACTTCTAAGAGACCGTAAAGTGCAATTTTAGACACTTTGTTTGTATTTCTGTCTTTTTTGATGTATTGCCGACATGTTACATTTCTAATATATCAATTTTAGCACATATTTATGAAATTTTATAAATATATTTTTTTGTGATGCATATATTGTGTGCATTACTCAATTTTTATTTAAAATTATATTTATCATATTTTTAGTTCAGTGACCCCTACAATATGAATTGTCTGGCCCCGCCACTGAAGGACCCGTGGCCACAAGGCATCCATTGATACACTCTACCCAACAGAGGTGAACATGTTAGTATGCCAAATCTAGATTTGATGTATTATAGGGCATGTCTAAATAATTATATATACTAGCTTAGAGCCCGCGCAACGCGCCGGTTTTTATTTTTTATTTTTATTTTTTAAAATTTTTTGGGAAATTATATATAAACTCCTTAGGTCAACGCGCTTTTTTTAAAAGCTCCATGAGTATTTTTTTTTAGATATTTAGTCATTGGGTCACTCAAAACTACTAGAAAACTCCCTACCGTCAATTTTTGTTAATTGCCGTTAGTCCACTAAAAACTCTCCATTTTATCTGATTAAAATATTCATTTTTTATTAATTTAATTTAAAAAATTAAATCTTAAAAAAAAAAAAAAAAAAATTAGGTGCCACCCCCCCAAACCCCTATGGGGTGGGCGTAAGCCACCCCTAGGTGGTTTGGGGTGGCCTGCGGGTCACCCCAAACCACCCATGGGGTGGCTCGCGGCCACCCCTTTCCACCCATGGGGTGGCCGCGAGCCACCCCATGGGTGGAGCAGGCCACCCCAAACCCCCAAGGGGGTGGCCGCGAGCCACCCCATGGGTGCAAACCCCCAATGGGTGGAAAGGGGTGGCCTGCAGGTTTGGGGTGGCTCGCGGCCACCCCATGGGTGAAAAGGGGTGGCCGCGAGTCACCCCACGAGTGGTTTGGGGTGGCTTGCGGGCCACCCCAAACCACCTGGGGGTGGCCGCAAGCCACTCTTCAATTTTTATTTTTTTTTAAGATTTAATTTTTTAAATTAAATTAATAAAAATAAATATTTTTATTAGATAAAACGTGGAGTTTTGAGTGGACTAATGGCAGTTAATAAAAATTGACCGTAGGGAGTTTCGAGTTACCTAGGGACTAAATTTCTGGAGAAAAAAAAAAAAAAAAACTCAGAGTTTTTTAAAAAAACGCGTTGACCTAAGGAGTTTATATATAATTTCCCTAATTTTTTTAATTTTTTTTTATATATATATATATATATATATATATATATATATAATTAAGTCAAAAAGTCTTTAAAATATTATTAACAACAAATTTTATTTTCTTCTTTTAATTAACAAATTAGCTACCAAAAATGACAAATGTTCATAAGATCATTTTAAACCATAGTTTTACTTAATAGCATAAACCCACATATCCAATAAATTTAAAAATTCATAAATTTTAGTTCTTATAAATTGAAACGTGTTAAATATTTGTTCTCATACGTGTAGTTTAAAATGAAATATAAAGGAAAAGAAAATTCAAAATAAAAATCTAGATTAATTAATTATAGAAAATGATTGATTAATCATTATATTCCAACAATAATACCACTTCTCAAAAAAATTGTTTGTGAGGAGAAAGTTCACTCCTGAAAGTTCATTATATTCCAACAATGATACTACTGACAAAAATAAAGAAGTGTTCTAAAATAAATGAGCATATTGATATATGATTACAATTATATTTACTAATTTTGTAAACAAATGAATGTTGATAGTTTAATTTTTCTTTTAAAAAAGAAAGAGATAAAAAACAGTGGTAAGAATATTGGAACACCCAAAAACAAAAATGAACAACAAAAGTCAATTAAATTTACAAAAGAAAATTTGTAACTTGTATTAAATAAAATTAATAGAATTTGAATGAAAAATAATAAATAAATTATAATAGAAATTAAGGACAAAAAAAAAATGTAAACAAATGAAAAATACTATTATAATAAAAAAGAACTATTTTTTCTATATTTTTCTCAGTTCCAATGAAATTCACAAATATTTGAAAATGTCTTGTCAAATAGATTTTTTTTATTCTTTTTTTTCAACCATCCTTCACTTATATAAAAGTATTGAGATATGATACAGTCACAACTCAAACCCAACTTTGGTCCAACTTTTAGACAAAATTTCTCTTTCTCTCTCTAGTTTAAGGCTTTCTCTCTCCTCTACAAACAGTTTTTTGTTTAAACTTAAGAGAAAAGTTGGGTCAAAGTTGGGTTTAAGTTGTGCCTTTATCATTTTCCCTATTAAATGAAACTAATTTTAAGACATAGGAAAACAAAGACAAAAAAAATCTACGATTGGAAAATTGAGTATGAAATATATTTTAAAAATTGAATTTTTACGAAAAGAAATTCTCCCACTATTATTTCATGAATTCAATGTAAAATTTACAAAAGAAACATAATCATTTGAATAAAAACTAATATATAAATTAGAAAGAAAAAAACAAGGGTAAAAAAAAAAAAATTTGTCGTATAATTTTTCATTGAGAAATAACGAATAGAAACTCTCATAGAATCTCTCTCTCTTTTTCTCTTCTTTTTCCGGAATTAATTGATATAAATAGAAAGTAAAAAAAAGAAAAAATAGAATATATATATATATATATATATATATATATATATATATATATATATAAGGGACAAAAACAAAAATGGAAGAACATAAGCATGAAAATAAAGATAAAAATATATATAAAATGAAAATACTAATATAATGAAATATATATATTTTCAACCATCCTTCACATATATAAAAGTAAAAGAAACTAATTTTAAGACATATAGGAAACCAAAGACCCAAAAATAAAAAAAAAAAAAAAAAAATCAACGATTGGAAAATTGAATGTGAAATATATTGGAAAAATTGAGTTTCTACTAAAAGAAACTCTCTCACTATTAATATTTTCTGAATTCAATGTAAAAGTTACAAAAGAAAAGTAATCATTTGAATAAAAAATAATATATAAATTAGAAGAAAAAAAAGGGTCAAAAACAAAAAATGGAAGAACATAAGCACTGAAAATAAACATATAAAATGACAATACTAATATAAAGGAAAATAAATGTTCTAACAAAAAAAAAAAAAAAGGGAAAGAAAAGAAAAGAAAAGAAATAAAAGAACTGTAGTATAATTTTTCATTGAAAAACAACTATTGGAAACTCTCACTCTCCCTCCCTCTTGTCTCTTTCCTGAATTGAGTGTAAAATTTACAAAGGATATTGAGATATAAATAGAAAGCAAGAGAAGAAAAGAGAAAAATAAACAGAGAGAAAGATAGAATTTGAGAACTTTTTGTTTTCTCCATTAAGGCTCCGTTTACTTCGACGTAAAATGATTTCGAGAAAATATTTTTCACATTTTACGGTGTTTACTACGACGTAAAATAGTGGTCAAACCGAAAATGATTTCGATTTGACCAAAAATCCTTTACATTTTTGGGGAAAATGGTTTACACTTTTTAATTTCATAAACCATTTTCTCTGCTCGGCCCAAAAAAAACCCGACACTCTTTTGATTAGAAAAAAAACCAAAAAAACCCTCGACTCCTCACCTTCACGCACAGCTTCTCCTTCACCTTCACCTTCACGCACAGCGGCAGCTGCTGATTCTCCTTCACCTGCACAACTCATCTCTCTCTCGGCCGAGCTTCACTCTTCAACCCCGGCGCAAGTACTCTCATCTTTCTCTTTCTTTGTTGAACCATATGTATGAAGCGATTGAAATCTACGAATTTCTCTTGGTAATTTTCGTTTGATTTTGGTTTGTTTCTCTTTTGGACAACTGGAAATCATGGAGCGATTTTGATTTTGGTTTCTTTCCCTATTAATGTATCAAATTTGTGATTTAGGTTTTGGGTCTAGGGTGTGGATTTTGGAAAATGAGAACTTCTGCGATCTTTGTTGTTATGGGCTGTTTTGGTTGTTGATTCTTGAAAGTTCTGACTTTGAGATGAACCTCAACCGAATGGGTTTTTGTTTTCTTTTGATTTTCTGGTTGTGTGATGGCAGATTTGGGGGGATTTTCGGTGGCTCTTGGCTTTTTGCTTGATGTTTTGCTATATGAGGTCTTGGTTGGATTTTCGTTTTACTGTCATCAGCATTCATGTAGTCTTGGATTTTCGTTTTACTGTCATCAGAATTCTGACATGGCTTTGTTGTATTTTTCAAACTGTGGTTGAATGTCCTGTTGATTTGCTGCTGCTTTGGCTGCTGTTATGAGGCTGGGTGGAGGTTGTGCTATTTCTCCAGCATCGGCTACTGAAGCTAGTGAGAGAGGAATAGTTTTTTGTTCTTAGCAGGTGTTGTGTTGTGTTGTGTTGTAGAGTTGAGCTGTTTAGGTTAGTTTTTGTTTGTTTGTAGATGTTTTGATTTTTATAGGAGGGTTTCTGTCCAATTCTCAGAAGATTGAGAATCTGGGATTTTTTTTTTTTTTTTTTTTGGATGTTGTTAGGTTGGTTGTTGGGTGCTGCAAGTGTTTTGAGGACTTGTCTATATTCTTTGCGTTTTGAGGACTTCCTGATTTTTGCTCTGCTTGCTTGACTTCCATTGCATGTAATAACTAAAACCCATTACTAGTTAAGCTTCTTTCTGCAAAGTAAATGCCTCTATTTCTTGCAAAGTATTTAGCTGAAAATTCATGCCCTGCTTTTTTCTTAAAATATGACCAAGGTTACCATTGATGTCCTAGGGCTTGAAAGACATAAGCGCAAGGGCTCTATCATTTTTCCACATATCATATTATTGCATTGCTTATTGCACCATGTGAGACTTAAATTTTTTGGAATTTATTAATCATTTGTCACAGAGAAACAATGCATATATGATTTATTACTTATTACTTATTTTTATGTTGTTTGTAGATGGATGAAACAATTTTTTCGACAGTTACGACCACAGTTGCATCTGTTCTTGCTATTGGGCTTATAATATTAAAAGATATTAAATCTATGAGAGTATTACGTAGGGAACCTCATGTTAATCGAAAGTATGAAAGAGAAATTTATATGGATAGTATTCTTTATGGAAGCAGAGAAGATTTTATTGACCAAATAAGAATGAGTCCTATATCTTTCTTTGAATTATGCAAAATTTTTGCTGAGAATAACCTTGTACGTGAGACCATTCACATGTCTATTAAGGAACAAGTATTGATATTTTTACACATTATTAATATAAATGATTTTATATTAATATTTTTATATTTTGAATAAAAATTATATTTTATAGGTAAATATAAAATATTTAAAAAAATAAAAAAAAATTGATTTTCAGTACAGTTGAATAGCTAATATTAAAATTAATAGTTTTTTAAAAATATTTTAAAAAATTAAAAAAATTAAAAATTGTTTTTGGAAATATTTTTTAAAAAAATTAATTTTCCGTGCACGTGGTAAACACCGTAAAATGCTTTCGGTGGAAAACATTTTCAGGAAAAATGACTTCCCTGAAAATATTTTCCGACACAAACCATTTTACGTCGAAGTAAACGGAGCTTAAGATATCAATTAAATGCATTCCAAATAAAACCCATACTTTTAATTATCTCACATTGAGATATAAAGAGAAAGCAAGAGAAGATAAAATGAAAAATAAAAAGAGAGAGAGAGAGAGGGAGAGAGAGAGAGAGAGAGAATTTGTAAATATTTTGTTTTCTTCATTAAGACAATTAAATATATTACAAATAAAACTCATACGTTTTAATTGTCTCACATTGAGATATAAACTTAAAGCAAGAAAAGATGAAAATAGAGAATCTGAAAAGCTTTTATTTTCTTCATTTAGACAATTCAATGCATTACAAATAAAACCCTTATGTTTGAATTGTCTCACTAAAAGGCTAACGTCTAAAACGCCACGTGTCGCAATTCTAGGCAAGAGAATTTGTGAACCTTTTATTTTTAAGACAATTATGTCTCATATTGAGATATAAACATAAAGCAAAAGAAGATGAAAATAAAATTAGATAGAGAGAGAGAAAGAGAGAATTTTAAAACCTTTTGTTTTCTTCATTTAGACAATTCAATGCATTACAAATAAAACCCTTATGTTTTAATTGTGTCTCTAAAAAGCTAACATCTAAAACAACATGTGTCACAATTCTAAGTACTTTCTAGTAGGACCCGTTGAGAACACGTGTCGCAATTCTACACACTCTCTAAGTAAAAAATTGGCGCATATATATATGATGACTAGGGAGACATTCCATGTTTGCGAGTGATAATTGTGTATTTATTTACTTAGTTATTTTTATTTGTTATGTAATTATATGAACCACCTTTTTATTTTATTGTATTGTAACAAACACTACATATATTTATTAGTTTGTCTTTTGTAAATATTATTTTGTATCCATATTTGAAAATGGTTATTAAGAGCATTTTTTTTTTTTTAATTTCTTAGAACCTTAAAAATAAAAAATAACAATAATATGGAATGTCAAGATTGAAAGGTCTCATGAGGTACTTCGACTAACTCGAGATTTATTTGTTTACAAGTATGGTGCAATATTTAATTGGTTGAATCTTTTAGAACATGATCAAAATATCTTCACTTTGAGTGAAATGGAGAGAGAGCCATTTCATGATATGCAATATATACACTTTAATTATGTAAAATATAACCTTAATTATAAAATAATTTATATCCATTTCACTTGAAATAACAAAAATCATATTCCGTCCGGCACCCGTGGCTCTCTTTGTGGGCTGAAAAAGGGCAGATACGAGGTTGTCTGTTACTGATAACCCAGTCTTTCTTTTTGGGATAAGTAAGCCCAGCCCAATTGAAGAAAAACCTGTATAAGGTCTGTCTATGAGCTGGGCTTCGGCCAGGCCCAGTTTATCACATCTATATTCACATTATAGGATCCATATGAGACACGTGACAGCTTCAGCTTATGTGTTTTTTTTTTAAAAAAAAAATACTGGATTGAAAGAGGATTTTATTTTACAGGTACACGTGGGGCTCCCACAACCCGACGGATTAGGAAATCTAACGGTATATAACCCTAACGAAACTCCTGCTTCCTTGTAATTCTTTCTGCTCCACCTCCGGTATTCTTTTCCTCTTTCCCCTTCAACAAGAAAGCAAATTCGAGGAACTTTTTTCCTCACTTCAATTCCACTCCAGGTACTCCATCCATCCACTTATAAGAATCAATTTCCGCCCTAAAGTCGCTGCAGCAGCCAGCGTCTTCAAAGGGTTTTTTATTACTCGGAATTCGCCTTCAGAGAGCACGCTTTAGTTCTTCAAGATGATGCTCAGAGTCCGAAGCCGCGACGGCTTGGAGCGAGTCTCAATCGAGAGCCCACAGATCACTGTCTCGCAACTCAAAACCATAATCCAATCTCAGCTTCGAATTCCCATTGACAATCAAACCCTCTCAACCAACCAAAACCTCCTCTTGGCCAAAACCCCGGCCGATCTTCTCAAATTCACCGACATGGCGAGCCCTAGCACGCCTCTCTCCGCGCTCAATCTATCCCATGGCTCCATCGTCTTCCTCGCCTACGAGGGCGAGCGCACCGTCTCCGGACCGGTCTTCAACCCCGCCGGATCGTTCGGTCGCAAGATGACCATGGACGACCTCATCGCCAAGCAGATGCGCGTCACACGCCAGGAGAACCCGCATTGCGAGCTCGTCTCGTTCGACCGCGACTGCGCCAACGCGTTCCAGAACTACGTGAACGAGACGCTCGCGTTCGCCGTGAAGAGGGCCGGGTTCATGTTCGGCACCGTTTCGGAGGTGGGCAAGGTCGAGGTGGACTTCATCTACGAGCCGCCACAGCAAGGGACTGAAGAGAATTTGGTGATGCTGAGAGACCCAGATGAGGAAAAGCTCGTGGAAGCGATCGCGATGGGGTTGGGGATGAGGAGGGTCGGGTTCATATTCACGCAGACGATCAGTCAGGACAAGAAGGACTACACTTTGTCGAACCGAGAGGTGCTTCAGGCGGCGGAGTTTCACGCGGAGAGCGGCTTGAAGGAGTGGGTTACGGCCGTGGTGAAGCTGGAGGTGAACGAGGACGGTGGGGCTGATGTGCACTTCGAGGCGTTTCAGATGAGCGATGTGTGTGTTAGGTTGTTCAAGGAAGGGTGGTTCGTGACAGAGATTGCTGAGGACGCCGATCCCAAGCTGTCGATGATGAAGAAGGATGTGATGGTTGGGGTGAAGGATACTAGGGAGGTTGACAATGATTTTTTCTTGGTGGTGGTTAAGATTTTCGATCACCAGGTATGTCTAGATCGACTACATTACTCAAATCTTTTACTTGCACAATAGCAGTGTTCAATTCATGTTATTGGGGTCTCTTTATCTTTATTGAATTGTTGTTACGTTTTTCCTATAATATTTTTTTTTAGTCTTTTTTGGTTATTTATAGCAAGTATGCAAATTGTGAGCTTTTAAGGCTTTGATAGGGCGCTTAGCATCATTTATTAATGCAACGGATTGCTTGTTGGGGTTCATGTTATTTTAGTAAAGTTTTTGATAAGTACTTTATCTTAGTAAAGGTAAAGGACCCGATGGTTAAATTTTTTGTTTTTTTGTTCTCAAAATAAAACACTCCTAATCACATCTTTTTCAAACAAAAAACACCCCATGACACATTAACAAACAAAGCAAAAGTCACTTTTTGACATGGAGAACTTATGCCTTTTCCTTAGGTGGGAGTACTTGTAGAAGAAAAATTTATCACTTTCCCACAGAGGAAGTGAAAAAGAATTAATAGGGAAAAATTTGACCTTGAGGATTTTGAGGTTAAAATTAAGAACCACACGATGAAGGTTGCCTTCATTTCCAGCAGGGTGTAATGCTTACTTAGGTAATTTATTGTTGAGGTTGATTGACGACCAAATATTCTTTTCTCATCTATTCTTTTCTCATCGTGCATCATTGATGCATTTGTCGCTTAATATATTTTTGAAAAACATATAGGTTATGGATCTTTAGTTACAATTTTTTTTGTGCATATATACTCTATAACCTTTTTCTGTTCGAGAAACCAAACTAAACACCGAACATAAAGTATGAAAAAGCTTGGCATTATTTTAAAAATATTTTATTTCTACGTCAGTTCTTTCAAATGCACTTATCAAAAAACATATTTGTGTGTCTGCGTGTTGTTTTGCTGTGAGAATTTTTTTTTTTGGGGGGGGTGTGTGGGGGTGTGGAGACCTTAGCCTGTAGTAAAGGGGAAAGTAGGATGATCTTTCCTACCATCTATTCTCTCATTTGTTCAAACAAAAAATAAAGCTTGAGCATAATTATTATTGGCATAAGAGATTCTGGTGCATGTGGTGCATGTGATTTCTGTGATAGTAAGGAGTTAGTGATTGATTTGCTGACCCATGGCTAATCAATAGGCTTGTAGCACCGCTAACAACTAGACTAGGCCATGACTAGCAAATATAGCATCAGGGATTGCAAGTTAAAGAATTATTAATATAGAAGTAATGCCTAATCATCCGGTTAGGATCGATCTAAACTAACTCATTATGTATACCGGTCAACATGCTAAGTATTAAACAACTTAGTAGAAAGACAAGACAGCCAATCAGAAATGTCATGAAATCCTCCGCTCTTGGGGAATGCCCTCGGCGATGAGGAACATGTACTAGGGTGTATGTGTGACTCATTCAGAGCATGGACTGGGACAAAAGAAAAGAACCAATTTTTCTAGTATCAGTTGTCAGTACCAATAAATAGGACAAAATGGTCAATCATGCCTATAATCAGTTTTGTTAAATTCACAATCGTGATTTTTGGATATCTACAATTGTCATCCCCAAACAAATGCATTTAGTTCCTGCACTCCCCTTGTTGGGATTCATCTTTACCAAGAAAAAAAAAAGAAAAAAAGAAGAAAAGAAAACCCTTTTATTCTTGTTTCAATTCTCAATCCCTAAACTCTCATTCTCATTCTACACTGTTCAATTTTTTTGTCCTTTTTCTCTGTTTACCAACATGGCAGAAACTTTTAATTTCATGCGTCAAATTCCCATTATTGGCCCTGCCTTGGGCTTTATTTGCTGGTTAAACTTCAAATTAGGATAGCTTTGTTTTTCTTGTTTGTGTTACTTCGGTTTTTTAATTTTCTACAGCTTCTTCTTTCAGCTAGCTTATGATCTAGTTGTAATGCACTGTTGTGCTGTTTATGGGTAAAGGTTTAAGTGATGACATTGCTAGTCATAATCTTTTATTTTTATTTTTTGTAATTATTATTTTTATTTTATTTTTAGGCATATTTTGTAAAAAAATTAGGTTATTTTTTAAGAGTACCTTGACTTGCATTTTTTAATAATAGGTCTGGTCTTATGATCCTCAATCCTAACAAGATGAGCCCTTTGACTTGCAATGTCCCAAAGTATTAAGATGCTCTAAAGTTCTCAACCCTTATGGCCTTGGGCATTGATCTGGGATAGCCTTGTCCGGTTGTCCTGGATACTGTTCACATTCTCCTTGGTCATGCCATCTACCACAAATTCCATATTTGCTTCATAGAGTGCAACGAATTGGAAAGGCCATCTGTGCCTAAATGCTGGTTCATGAATTTTCTTTTTTACCATTGTTGCTAATTTTGCTAATTTTTCTTTCATTCAGTGACAAAATATAGTTGTAGCTTGTTTTGTTTGGTGCTGGATAATCTTTGTTGGCTGTTCTCAATTATAGAATTTTATTTGTAAGCATGTAATGGTAGGGTGTTCTATGCATGCTCGTTTTTATCACCTGCAATTTCCATCATTCTTAGGTGTTGGAACTTATTTATGAGCTACTTATGATGTTGGAAGCATACTATATACTTTTGGTCCATGGAAAGCATCCATAGTCTTGACATTTGCACTTCGAACAGCGTTTTTCTCTGATCATTTACTGCATAATCGTATATGTCGATGAGAGGTATTTACTGAGTGGATATTTTTCTTTATTACGTACAGATCCATTGCTTTCTTTGTTCTACATGCTGTGCAGAAAGAAATTCTATAAACCTTGGTTCATTCGTTTCTATACTCTGAGGCTACTTCTGTAGAAGTAATATGAACTTATGTTTCAATGCAGGGTCCACTTTCAACAGCATTTCCCATTGAAAACCGGAATATCCCTGTGACCCTGAGGGCGCTGAAGAATCATCTTGACAGGACAAGAAGTCTTTCTTTTGTGAAGCGTATTTCAGATTTTCATTTGCTGCTTTTACTGGCCAGATTTTTAGACCTCAGCTCTGATGTTCCTGCACTGGCAGAGTGTGCGCAGAGACAGTCAACTGTACCAGAAGGTTACCAGCTCCTAATCGAGTCCTTGGCGGCCAGTTCGTAATGTTAGTTCTGTGTTCTTTGAGATCTGATACATCTTTTTCATTTAGGATGTTTATGGCAATGTATTTATGCTTGAATTGATCTGGTTTTCTAGTGCATTGGATTGCTCCAAAAGGTGGTTTTTAGCCTGCTGTCTTGAGTATGAAATGGCTTTATCATGCACTGGCAGATTAAGTTTGTATCAAAATCATATTATCATAAAATTTATATTATCAACTCTTTCTAGTCGCAATTGAACTTGTCACTCCACCCCCTCCCCTTTCCTTTTTTTTTTTAAGGTGTTCTCCGACCAGACTAGTAACTTTGGCCTCTCCCACTATGCGTCCGTCCGCTCTCCACCGTGATGTGCTGTTCATCTCCTCATCGAAATCGGTTGGGTTTTAGATCTAATTTTTTCAAAGTTAGGTCTACTCTCTTCAACTAGTTTTCGCTCCACCACACGCCGGCCAGTGTGCATTGTCTCCTTCGCCTCGGCCCTAGCCCCTGCTTGCTGGTTGTTTGTTTGTGTTTTTTTTTTCTCTCTAAATCTGCTCTCATAAGCGATCTATGGGGTGAAGGATTTAGTCTCCTGACCGTTAGATTGAGGATAATTAGATCGGTGTGAGGAATTTTCTCTCATCGTCGAAAAATTAAGGTTGGGAATATGGCTACTTATGTTTTAGATCTAGTCTACCCAAGAGCAAATATGTTCCTTAACTGCAGTTCTACAAAGGCGGAATTAGAACTTTTAGTTTTGGGGGGGGCGCAAAAGTAAAAACATATATATATATTCTTGGAGGGGGCAAAATTTAATTTTTAAAGGTTTATTTTTTTAAAAAAAAAAATTTTTTTTTTTTGGAGACCACCCTATGGCTTGGGTCCCCCAAGCCAAAGGGTAGTTTTGCCCCTAATTGTACATGGGTAAGCAGAAAAGTTGAGGTCATAAGATAGTACGTAATTGTAAGATCTGTATTGTATTTATGACATTATAACCTCATAGTTTTGGGCTATAATTTTTCAGAGTTTAATGCTCTGTGATGTAAGAGCATTATGCTGTTGATCCTTTTATCAATGAAATAGCAAAGATTCCCGGATAAAAAAACAAAAATTGAACTTGCCACAACTCTTTGGAGCAACCTTTGGCGTGGTTGCACTTAAAAGCAACTATTGTTTTTGGAATGAGTGTGATGTTGGTTGGTTGGTTGGATGGATACCAAAACAAATAAAGAACAAGAAAGGGTAGCTTTTTTTAACTACAGTCTCATTGGTCCTATTCTTACTACCAAAATGAAGACTCACCGAAACTTTAGAACAATATCGGATTATTAACAACGAGGAGTCTTAACAGGGGTCCCCACTTCCAAAAAGGGCCCTAGAATTAACCATATTTTCTTTGCAGATGATAGCCTACTTTTTTGTAGGGCACCGATACAATATTGGCATCGGATGACTGAGATTCTGAGCATATATGACGCGGCATCTGGGCAGAAATTAAACAAAGAGAAGACTTCAATTTTTTTTTTTTTTTTTTTTTTTTTTTTTTTTTTTTTTTTTTTCAGCCGGAACACTACAAATGAGGCCAAAAAAGAGATAGTTGAAGAGGCGGGGATTCCAGCCTCCCAGAGGTATGACAAGTACTTAGGAGCCTTGGTGGGCAAATCCAGAACTATCGCTTTTCATAATATTAAAGATAAGGTTTGGAAAAGATTGCAGGATTGAAAACTGAATTTCCTGTCCCAAGCAGGGAAAGAGATTTTATTGAAGGTGGTTATCCAGGCTATCCCCACATATAGTATGAGTGTTTTTCTTTTGCCAAAAGGGTTGTGTAAGGAGATTAATACACTTACGCAAAAATTTTGGTGGGGGTCAAAAGGAAAGCGAAAAAATGATCCATTGGATGAGTTGGGCCCGCATGGGAGTGTCAAAACAGAGAGGTGGTATGGGTTTTCGTGATCTACCAAGCTTCAACAAAGCACTACTAGCGAAGCAAAGTTGGAGATTATTGCAATTCCCGAATTGCTTGACAGCCCAAATAATTAAAGCTAAATACTACCCTGGGTCAAATTTTATGGAGGCAAGTCTAGGGTCAAAACCAACTTTTGCTTGGCGAAGCATCTTTGAAGCGAGGGATCTGCTCCAAGAAGGTTTGATTTGAAGAATTGGCAATGGCACCATGTCAGAATTTGGGGGGATAGGTGGATTCCAAACCCAATTACATACACGATTCAATCTCCACCTAAGAAACTTGATCCATGTGCTATGGTCAGGGAATTGATTGACCCAAGCACGGGCTGGTGGAAACAAAATCTGCTTCGGGAACTCTTTACACAGGAAGAATTGTTGGCCATTAATTCTATACCAATCAGTGCAACCACACAACAAGACACTCAAATATGGAGGTGCACCAATACAGGGAGCTTCACTGTAAAGAGTGCCTACCATTTGGCCAAGGAGATGGATGCAAAGATATGGTTTAGACGGAACAGTGTTGTCCATAGAGACGAATTTTCACATCCAAACAGAATTATTTTGGAAGTGGAGAGCCTTACAGAGGAGTTTAAACGACTTTTTGAAGCTGCCCATTCACGCATGGCTGGCAACACTCTCCCATCAGAAGTAACCTAGACGAGACCGCCCCTGGGGTGGTGGAAAATCAACTGGGATTTTGCTATCGATAAGGCCCAATGTCGAACAGGGATGGGGATGCTAGTAAGGGACCATACGGGAACAGTTATAGCAGCCAAGTGTCTCTCCCGTGCAGGTAATTTAGATCCTATGACTGGGGAAGCTTTGGCATCTCTTCATGCAATACGTTGGTGCCAAGAATTAGGGAGACAAGCTATTATCTTAGAAGGGGACACGAAGCAGGTAGTGGACGCGATTAATTCCGAAGTTAACAATGGAAGTAGACTTGGTCACATTGTAGAGGATATTCGCCAATTTCTAAAAACGTTCCCAAGGTGGCGCTGTGCTTTTGTAACTCTGGAATGCAAATACTGCGGCTCATGGATTAGCTAAAGGGGCAACAAAACTTGTCCTGGATAGGGAATGGAAGGGGGAAACCTCGGACTATATCTGTGATATTATTGAGATTTAGAAAATTACTCTATCTCACTATTAATTTATGAAAGTCTCAAATTTTCTTCCAAAAAAAAAAAATTGGATTATTAAATTACCCAAAATAATATAGGGCAACACCAACTTATTGAATTATAAAAACACCCTTAATTTCTTAAAATTAAATATTAATAAAGCTAAATTAAAATAAAAGTTCATGTGTCAACCTTTACATTAAATTTTGCTACTGAAAAGAGTAGTAGAGACAAAAATAGTAATACGCGTTGTCAGATATCGTGAAGCGGAATTTACTAATTTGAATACTTATTCCCTTGTGGACCTTTAAAAAAAAATGAAAACTGAATCAAATTTTTTTAATTTATATATTAATATGTTGGACAAAATAAGAAATTTTAAAAAAGAAAAAAAAAAAGTCGTTAAGACTATGTATTTGAATCTTTCCACGCAAGCAGCAATTTGCAATAACGGAAAACGAGAGAATTAATTCAGTGCAGCGCTCAAGTACACAATACCGATCCATCAGTTAGCTGATAGATCTCGTGGCCATGGATCCCAAGCTTTCCATTTGGCGGGAGATTTCCCCTTCAGACTCTTTCTAATTTCACATCTAGGGCTAAATCCACGCTCAGCCCCAACCCTTTCTCTCTCTCTCTCTCTCTGTTTTGTTTGTGTGTAAATTTCTAGGGCTAATCTTCTGCTCACACGAACGCTTCAAAAACAGTCATGGAGGACCTTCCTCCACCTTCCGAAACCTCCGCGCCGCGCCCCGTGAGTTTCATTTCCACTTATCTCCCTCTCTATGTTATGCAATTTGGCCTAATTTCACCCCCCCCCCCCCCCCCCCTTTTTTTTTTTGAGTGAAGCAGAAGAGGACTAGGGTTCAGGCTCAGACTAGCGAGAACCAAGCTAGTAAGGCGAATGGTGCTGGTGCCGAGAACCGTGAGCGGACCAGCGAAGCAAGTGACCAGACGGGCCGGGAGAGTTCGCCGGACGATTTCGAAGAGGCCCGTCCTGGGGCTAAGCGAAATCGTGCCTATGAAGGAACTTCGGGCTCGGCTCACAAAGCCACCGACCAGAGCTTGATTGGTAAAAGTCATACGAAATTGTAATTTTGAGAATTTATAGATACGTACGCTCATAGTTTTGGTTTATCTATATTGCTGCTGCTGGAAATGATGTACGGTTCGGATTAGAGATACTTATGTAGAAACAGTAGAATTATCATCTTGAATTATTGCAATTCAGTTATTGCAATTTTTATTTTTGGTTCCTATGCAATGCCAGCTTTTAGTGTATAGGAATTTACGTGTAGTCATTAGAACTAATTTAAATGAAAATGGTTCAAGTTGCAAGTTGTTTTTTGTTAAGTATAGTGTTATTGAGACTCCAGTTAGTCAGATAGACGTGCATTAATAGACCATGGAAGATCATTGAAGAGGAATAATTTGGAATTATATTTTCTGCAATAATTGTGACATTTTATCAGTAGGGTCATTACTCAGTGCTAGTCCCACTTAAGTGGGTCTTGAGTGGGGTGGTCTGGATAGAGTCCTACCCTTTTGCATTTTTTTTTTGCTTGAAGTGGCCGCTCTCAAGACTTGAAGTTGAACGCCTGTGCTTCACAGTCTGAGATTTGTTTTGACATGGTAACCTATATGGTGAAAATGTGGATGAACTTCTAATGAAAAGCTTGATTCTATGGGTTTATAATGATAACTGTGCTCCGATTTGGATACATACAAATTATGTAATCCCTAGATATCCGTCTTTGTTGATTATAGCATTTGAAATGTATGCGTGATTCCATCATACCTTTACCAGTCCCATGCATTAAACTTTATTTATTGCTTTATATCAAAATTGTATATCATCAGGGGCCATTGCTTGTTTTATTGAACTGATGTGTGCTTCAACTTTCAATTTTTTGATAAATAATCGAAATATTATTAAAAGCGTAAGGCGCCACCATGTACACAGAGAGTATACAAGAGAAGCCATCTAGTAATTAGAAGCAAAAAGAACAAGAAATTCAAGATAACTAATAACTAATCACTAAAGGAGAAATATAAGCAGCTGTCCAGAAATACAAAGTGTTGAAGAAAAAAGATTTCAACTCCACGTCCTCTTGCGGTTCTCGAAACATCTATCATTATTTTTCCCCCAAAGACACGACAAAAGGCACAAAGGCACCATCTTGTGTTCATGTATATTCGGCTCTTGTATCTGTTTCTCTCAAACCCTTTCTAAACTTGATTTTGGTTCTTGTTTTATAATCAGTTTCTGTTATGTATTTTACTAAGAGCTTCTTCTTTTGGGACCTGGTTTATGCATGTTTACAAGGTTAGTTAATTTGGTGTATGGTTTTATGCAGAGGTCATCAAAAGTAATGGGAAACTTATTCCTCAAGTGGTCAAACTTTGGGTTGAGCGATATGAAAAGGATCGAAAACCTGCAATGGTTGAACTCTTGACGATTCTGTTTGAGGTAATCTGAAGCTTTCTTTAAGAAACTTTGTGAGTGAAAGGAGAAATAATTTGAGTGTTATATTTTCAAACCATATGAGAATCAAAGGCTGAAAGAAGATCTTCAGCGAAATTTAAAACAGTGAAGTGTGTTGGAACTTTCTAATTCATTAGGGAGGATCTTTAACTTTTTAATGCTAACTTACTACTTGATTGTTGACTAACAAATTTTGGTCTTGTGACTGATGAAATTTAACTTTTACAGGCATGTGGAGCTAAGTATTATATCAAAGGAGACTTCCTTGATGAGACAGATGTTGATGATGTTGTGGTTGCTCTTGTCAATCTTGCTAGAAGAGTATCCTAACCTACTGCATTATTACTATTGTTTCTAGTTTCCATTTTATACTTTTTTTTCCATTTTTTTATATCTTTCAACCACTGTTCCTAGAATTTTAATGTGATAAGCAAATGGTATAATTATCTAATGTTCATGCATCGAGATCTTTTGCCCATTGTTTTGGCTTGACTGATTGGAATTTAGGGAGAAGTTGAAGATTATCAAAATTCAAAAAAGAAGGATTTTAAGAACTTCAAAGATAATCTTGAATCATTCTGGGACACTTTGGTTCGTGAGTGTCAACATGGGCCGTTATTTGATCAGGTTTTGTTTGACAAGTGCATGGACTATATAATTGCACTATCTTGGTTAGTTCTCAACAACTTCAAAGTTTTGAGTTTGTGGTTAAATTGTTGAAGTAGCTCACTCTAGTGTTTTCCTGGTTCCCATTCTACGTAGCACTCCTCCAAGAGTTTACCGTCAAGTTGCTTCATTGATGGGCCTCCAACTTGTCACATCCTTCATAACTGTTGCTAAAATGCTTGGTGCACAGCGTGAAACTACTCGTAGACAGTTGGATGCTGAAAAGAAGAAACGAACTGAGGGCCCTCGTGTGGAGTCACTAAATAAAAGATTCTCAACGACTCATGAAAAAATTACAGTGTTAGAGGAGATGATGCGCAAGATATTTACAGGGTAGGATATACTCAATATAATCGATTCATAAGAAATAAAAAGGATTTGAATCTATAAAATCTGTTTTATCCACAAAATTCTAGATATTGTAAAAGACTTCCTAACATATTTATTGTGTTGCTTTTGCTAGGTTATTTGTCCATCGTTACAGAGACATTGACCCAAACATTCGAACATCATGCATACAGTCACTTGGTGCATGGGTTTTGTCATACCCTTCTCTGTTCTTGCAGGATTTGTATTTAAAGTATCTTGGGTGGACACTAAATGACAAAGTAAGTTAAAAGTTGTAGATTGATTACAAAGTAATTTTTTTTATTGCTCCTCATGTGCCAGATAAATCTAACTTAGCTCTCTTTTATCTTATTTCATCTGAAGAATGCTGGTGTAAGAAGAGCTTCTATCATTGCATTGCAAACTCTTTATGAAGTGGATGATAATGTGCCTACTCTTGGTTTATTTACTGAAAGATTTTCAAACCGGATGATCGAGCTTGCTGATGACATTGATGTTTCTGTGGCTGTCTGTGCCATAGGACTTGTAAAACAACTACTAAGGTGAATGCTAATTGATTACCTTTTGGAGAATTCAATGTTACCAATAAGCTACATTTTCCTTAGTGACTGTTTATGCAAGAATTGTGCACTGAAAATTGGCTGTGGTCTGCTGCAGACACCAACTTATACCTGATGATGACTTGGGTCCTTTATATGATTTACTGATTGATGATCCACCAGAAATTAGGCATGCCATAGGAGCATTAGTTTATGATCACCTGATTGCTCAAAAGTTCAATACCTCCCAGTCTGGCACAAAAGGTTTTACTCTTGACTCTATAGTGCTATGTGCATGTTGTGATTCTCTCTGCCAAAGTACTCATGATCATTGCAATATTCTTTCTAGGCGATGAAAGCAGTTCTTCAGAGGTCCATCTTGGCAGAATGTTGCAAATATTGAGAGAGTTTTCAACGGATCCAATATTAAGTGTCTATGTCATTGATGATGTTTGGGAGTACATGAAGGCTATGAAGGTACGTTGTTATGACATTCTGAATTGTAGGCTACATAGGAGGACTAGGTGGTAGAGACGATGATTGGACAACTTGAATGAGGGGGAGGATTGGCTGACTTCTTGACATGCAGTTGGGTGGGCATTGATATTTCTATTCTGTCATGGTTGCACTTTGATCCCAAACTAATTATACATCGCATTAATATAATGAAGTTGGATTAAAATTTTATTGTGAAGATTAAAACCAAGCTTCTTTTTACTTGTAAACAAAAAAACCAAGCTTCTGTTTATTTTTTTTCATGTACAACCATGCGATGGAGAATAATATTGCATGATGACAATTTGAGGCAAAAGTGTAAATAGCTCTAATATATTTTGTTTTTATTTTCTTTTGCTTTGTCATTTTTTTTAAATTCTCTTTTGATGCTGTAACTTTATATTGGTTAAAAAGTCATTTATCCGTGGATGAGTTATATCAAGTTTAAATTTCTATATTTGTGATTGAATCATTAGGAAACACAAAGTAAACTGGATATGCAGGAAGGTATAACCTCTAGCCCAACCAGCTGGTCCAACTGGATCTGGAGCAACTTGACCTGGTCAACTTTTATTTTTATTGGGTTTGGGTTTTGGGTTATGGGCAATGTGCTAAACTGGGGTTGGGTTCACCTTCAAGCTGAACATACTTGCTATAGTATTGTCCCTCTTGAAGCTACAATAAATTTCTGAAGAGTTGAAATTTTTTGTACTTCGAGAAAATACTATTGTGATGTGATATATAAGAAACAAGATTAGCATTATAATGAAATATTCTACTAATATAAACTTTCTGTGGAGTAATTCTAGTTTGCTACTTTAAGATTGTATTTCATATTTCACTTGTAGGATTGGAAGTGTATTATCTCCATGCTCTTGGATGAGAATCCATTGATTGAGCTTACTGATGAGGATGCGACAAACTTGGTACGGCTTCTTTGTGCATCTGTCAAAAAGGCTGTTGGAGAGAGGATTGTTCCTGCCACTGACAATCGCAAGCAATATTACGCTAAAGCTCAAAAAGTGTGTAATTCCTTGCTTATGCTTTTTCTTCATGCTTTGCTCAAATAACTTTAAGCTGCCATGTAGTTTTTTTTTTTTTTTTAATCATATTGTCAGTTCTTAAATGTTTTCTGGTCTATAGTAGAATCTAGAGTGTTTGGTGTAAAATATCAATTTTTTTGTATGATTAGTTGTTATTAAGTAAACTACATTGATTTTCTTTCAGAAATTTGATTCAAGAGAATGATTATCCAGTTGATACAACTCGTTATATATTTGGGCCTAGTTCTCAATTCCTTCTGTTCCAAATGTCAGGAAATATTTGAAAACAACAGACGAGATATAACTGTTGCCATGATGAAGAACTATCCATTGCTATTACGCAAATTCATGGCAGATAAAGCGAAAGTGCCATTACTAGTTGAGATTATTTTGTATACCAACCTTGAGCTTTATTCCTTGAAGAGGCAGGAGCAGGTGGGTCACAGAATTTCTTGTCCCTGCAGGTCATTTAATATTGTTTGCAACTTAAACTCAACGTGAATGCTTACCTCCTCTACCTTTCAGAATTTTAAAAATGTCCTACTGCTTATGAAAGAGGCATTTTTTAAGCATGGTGAGAAGGAGGCACTGAGATCCTGTGTCAGGGCTATAAACTTTTGTTCAACTGAGAGCCAAGGGGAGCTGCAGGATTTTGCCCGTAATAAATTAAAGGAACTTGAGGATGAACTTACTGCTAAACTTAAAGCTGCAATCAAAGACGTAGTGGTATATTTCAATAATAACCTTGCTTTTTTCTTTGCTTGTGGGTCACATGGATAAAGTCTGACATGTTTTAGCCCTGCAGGATGGTGATGATGAATATTCTCTCCTTGTGAATTTGAAAAGGTTGTATGAGCTTCAATTGTCAAGGGCTGTGCCTATGGAGAGCTCATATGGAGACATAGTCATGGTTCTCAGTAGATTTAGAAATTTGGAAGATGAGGTGTGTCAAATGAAGTAGCTTGCATAAAAGTCAGACATTTGTTTCTCCTACTTATTTTGTTGCATTTATATATATATTCATTTGCTGATCATGCTGGTTCAGGTTGTCAGTTTTCTTCTTCTGAACATGTATTTGCATTTGGCGTGGTGTCTGCACTCCATCGTAAATAGTGAAACCGTCTCTGAAGCATCTTTATCTTCTCTACTATCTAAACGCAATACCTTTTTTGAGCAACTTGAGTACTTTCTCAACACCTTGACTGATGTGGAGGAAGTGGGTAAACGTGGAAATCAGCTAGCTTGTAGGGTGAGCATTTTTTTGCCTTGATTTTATTAAACTTCAATCACAAGCACACAGTTGAAATATTTTACACAGGATCTTTTGTGAAACCCCAATTCTGGTCTAATAAATTATATGCTGTGCGCAAGGTTTGTACTATACTTGCCGAAGCATGGTTTTTGTTCAGAAGGACAAATTATTCTTCAACGAAATTGGAAAGATTAGGATATTGTCCGGAGAAATCTATTCTTGAGAAGTTCTGGAAACTTTGTGAACAACAGCTCCATATTTCAGGTGATTCAACATTTTTACTTCCTGTCCTGCTTGAAGTATGGTATTAGAATTTGATACTCATTGACTACTATCTCTTATTCATGTTTGAGTTCTTGACTTAACTTTGGTTATGAACTTCATATTTTGATTGGGGTTGATACTTGAAGACATGATTGCCACTTTTCTTGCAATAATTTTTTCGGATTTCCATTAGAAATCTAAATTCATCTTTCTCCATGTTTGTCACAGATGAGACAGAAGATGAAGATGTGAACAAAGAGTATATTGAGGAGACAAATAGAGATGCAGTCATGATTGCTGCTGCAAAGTTGGTTGCTAGTGATGCAGTTCCTAAGGTGAACATAGTTCTATTTGTGTATTTTAATTCTGATTATTTGTCACTTTTTCTGGTAAAAACCTGTTGAGGATCCTTCTGAGCATTTATGATCTATTAGTATGATTGTTATCTGTTTGATCAGAAATTGCCAATTATTAATGCAGGAGTATCTTGGTCCTGAGATTATTTCTCATTTCGTGATGCATGGAGCAGGTGTGGCAGAGATTGTTAAGAATTTAATCACTGTTCTAAAGAAAAAAGATGATGATCTTTCCAATATCTTCCTTGAAGCTCTGAAAAGGGTGAGACTCATGACTGTGGGATTGATGAATTTTATCTAGTCAAAGATGCTGACAGTTATATGCTAATTTACAGATGGTCTTAATGTACTTGGTGAATAAAGGAATTTTTTTTTTTTTTTGGTTATTTTCTTGCGTTTCTTCACATGTTGATGCCTAAATTTAATGATATGCATTGAGAAAAGAAAAAAAAAAGAAATTTAATGTTTCGTATGATATTTCTAATTTTACCTTGTTTTTATTGATTGAACTTGCCTTTCGGATACTTTAGCTTTGAAGTTTTTATTTTTCAATTTTTTTAATTGTAATTTTCAGTTTTTCACTATATGTTTGTATTGCGATTTAAGTAAAATCACGAGGAAACTTTACCTAGTGTCACAAGTCCCTCTGGACTTCATGCCTTGACGTATGGATAACTGTCTTGGGGAGTTTGTTGGCTTGAAGAAGGCACAGTGTTCCTCTTAGTCTATTTTTGTTTTCATTTAATTTACGTACTATATAAAGTGTCATATTCTGGATATGTACAGGCCTACCATCGACATATGGTGGAACTTTCCACAAGTGACGTTGACCCCTTGACTAGCAAGTCTTTCCTCGAATGTAAAGATCTTGGTACTAGGCTTTCTGGAACTTTCATGGGTGCTGCTCGGAACAAGCACAGATCGGACATCTTAAAAATTGTCAAGGATGGTCTTGATTATGCTTTTGTAGATGCTCCAAGGCAGTTGTCATTTTTGGAAGGTGCTGTGCTCCATTTTGTATCCAAACTTCCTACATCCGATGTGCTTGACATGTAAGAGTGTTTTTTTTGAATGTTGGCGTCTACATTAATTTCAATGCAAACTTTCAAATATGGCACACTTAATTGCAACCTGCACTTCCAATGTGGCACACTTTAACACTAATTGCTATGCAGTATAAAGGATGTCCAAAAACGTACAGAGAATGTAAATACAGATGAAGATCCCAGTGGCTGGCGCCCCTATCACATGTTTGTCGACACGTTGCGTGAGAAGTATGCAAAGAATGAAGGTTTTCAAGGTACCTCTGTAATCTACTTTCACGATTTAAAGTGGGAAACTTGTATCGAGCATTTTTTGCTTCATACTCAATATCTGTTCTTAGTTTCAAATGCTTTCCTTTTTGGTAAAATATAAGGAACTTGTTACACAATTTTCTTGTTTAACAGCCTGTTAAGGCTTAAGCATTTGAAGCTTGTGCCACGCGTGGTCAAATTCTTGTGAGGCTTATTTATTTTCAAATTATTTTTTACTAGCGTGTTCACTCAATCACAAAATCATTTAAATATCGCTTTTCACATACATTACCATCCTAAAATTGAATATGGGACTTCTGACTATAACATGAGGACTAATATAGTCAGTTATTAGCAGATGAGAAAGAAGGAGCAGTCGTAAGACGCAGGGGTCGTCCTCGTAAGCGGCGTAACATAGAGGGAAAGAGACTATTTGATGGGCACGGTTCCAGTGACGAAGAGGATTCAATTAGTGCATCGGACCGAGAAGAAGCTCAAGATGAAGATGAAGAGGAAGACGCTCCTTTGATTCGTTCGATTAGGCCTTCATCCAAGTTGAGATCATTGAGACTCTCAAGAGAGGAAAATAAAGGCCAGACAAGGACATGAGATTCCGGAAGAGCTACAGGTAATTTAGCCACATCTAGAACATCAGGTACAAAATAAATTTATTCGCCGCCAAGTGTTTTGGAGCATTACCATATTTTCTCTAAATAATTATTCTGTTTGACTACTTGATCTTTTCATTGTGCAGGGGCCTCCATCTAGTGACTAAAAACTCAAGATTGCACCTTGTATATAAAGGGCATAGCACTGTAGGTATAAGTTGTAGAAAATAGTTTTGGAGCATTACCATATTTTCTCTCCTAGGTTTTGGTGATTTATTTTCTTGTTTTTGGGTGCTCAGGTTGGGCGGTCATGTACCAAGTGAAAAAAAATTGTTAACAATTCAAAGATCATTGCCTCGTTGCCGCATTTTTGTTTGTTTGTTTGTTTGTTTTTTTTGTTAGCATTTCTCTTTGAAGTATTATTGAAGGATAAAAAGAAACGATATTATATGCCACAAATTACGTAATTGAAGAAGACATGCTAGGATTTGATTTTCAAAACTCATAGTTTGATAAGTTGACTTATATTTTGTAATTCATGACATGTTGGTATGATATAAATTAAAATCCATGACACGCAGTGAGATAGGGCTTCATAAATGATATACAGTAATTTTCTTCTATATCGTCATCTAAAAGTATATATTAGTTGCCACTGGATAAATATAGTGCTATGTCCTTTAAAAAATTTTAAATTATTTGACATCATATTTATTGTTAATTGCAATAAAGCAAAATTTTGTCCAAGGGAATGTCTCCATTCATACGATGATTTTCTTGACTTGATATTTTTAAAGTAGATAAATGTTATTTTGCTTTTAGTTGACGTGGCATGTTTAATTCACTCCTGGGTTTTTTTTTCCTTTCTTAATTAAGATCGATATAAGGGTGAATTAAGCATGTCACGTTAGCTGAATATGTTAGAAGAATGCAAAATGACATTTCTCATTGAAGTATTATTGAAGGATAAACAAGAAACAACATTATATTCCACAAATGACGTAATCAAAGTATATGGGAAAGACATGCTAGGATTTGATATTCATAACTCATATTTTGGTAAGTTATACTTTGTAACTCATGACACGGTGGTAAGATATACATAGAATTCACAACATGTGGTGAGATAGGGCTTCATAAATTATATATATTTTTTAATTTTCTTCTATATCGTCATCTAAAAGTATATATAGGTTGTCACATGACAAATATATTGGTACATCCTTTAAAAAAATTCAATTTACGTAACACTATATATATTGTTAGATATAATAAAACAAATTTAATTTACATAACACCATATATATATATATTGTTAGATATAATAAAACAAACTTTTGATTTTGATGATTTCTCTCTCTTTTTTCTTTTTTCATTTTTTCATATATATATATATATATATATATATATATATGGTGTCACGTGAAGATTTATATGGTGTCACGTAAATTAAATCTTCCTTATATGCAAGTGAATGTTTCCATTCATAGGATGATTTAGACAATGGTAAAAACATGTTTTTCTATTTTTTTTTAATTTTATTTTTTTATTTGTATGGAATTAGCATGATTAATAAATCAAACAAGGTCCATCAAAAATAAATAAATAAATCAAACAAGGCGTACACATTTTTACCCCAAATATTAATTCATACAAAAGAAATTGAATAATAATATTCTCCAATAAAAGGCATTATTAATTCTTAACTCAATATTATTAAAGGATAAACAAGAAACGACACTAGATGCCATAAATGATGTAATTAAAGTATACGTGGAAGACATGCTGGAATTTGATTTTCAAAACTCATATTTTGGTAAGTTATATTTTGTAACTCATGACACGTTAGTACGACATACATAAAATCTCTGACACGCGGTAAGATTGGGCACCATTAAATGATATATATATATTTTTTATAATTTTTCTTTCATGCCAGTCTCATAATTGAAGAGTTGTATGAAGCTTTTTAGAAAATCCCAAATTGAATTTCGAAGCCAGTGATCTAGCTGTAGACCTAAAAGAGAGAAGAGATTTAATATGGGAAATTAGTTCAAATATCACCATGAAGTTCAGAAAACATCCATCAAATTTGCCAAACTATCCTACAAATCAAGAAGGGAGAGAAATTTGGCAAAAAACTTCCAAAGCAATTCCAAGGTGGAGTATCATGATCATTTGCATAATTAATTTAGTTGTTTATGAGTTTAATATTTTTTGGATGATTTTTTTTTAAAATTTTTTTTAATTTATTATATATATATATATGATTTCTTACACCCCTTTTGTTTTGAGAGAAAATAGGAAAATATGGTCTTATTTTATTTGATGATTCATTGATACTGCTACATTTGTTTAAATAAAATCTAATCAATAAGAAATAAATTTGGGAATAAAATCAGATTAATTGAATAAAAGTTTCTTCTTCAACACCCCCTTCAAACTGCGACGAAAATGTCTCGCATGCAAGCTTGCACAAATGAAACAACATATATTATGTTTTATTTTTATTATTTTTTATTATTATTATTATTATTTATAATATCTTATCTTAATGATTTCTTACACCCATTTTGTAGTGAGTGTGTGTGGGGGCAATTCTAACCAATATATTCCTGTTTAAATAATGATTGTGGTGATTAGGACAAAGGAGTTTTACTTGCTTTGAGTGAAAAACATTAATGAAAATTTCAAATAGGAAAAAATAGATGGCAACATATTGGCGGGAAAAAGCTATTTAGTAAACTGTTATACGACTGTTATACAATTACATAATGTGATAGTAAAAATCAGAAGAAATACTACTGTTTCTCCTAGTGTTCTCCTGATCTTACGTGAATATTGTTTTCTAAAAAAAAAAAAAAAAAAAGAGATCAATAAGGTAAGTTTTTTTCTTCTTTTTAAGAAACAATATTCACCTAGAATCAAAAGAACACCAAAATAACACTAGGACATTCCTCAAAAAATCACTTATTAGATCACACTCATATATAAAAAAAAATAAAATAATTTTTACAGTCACGTCATCTCAATTTTAATTATTTTTTTTTTCCCTCGAAAGCATCTCTCCAATCTATTATTTTGCAAAATATCCCCAATATTTTTTTCAATGAAAGTCAGAACCAGGTACAATTGCAAGTGCCTAGTTGTACTTTGCAGAGTTTATCTCCATAAAGCTTTTTTTTTTTTTTTTTCTTTGTTGGGGGGGCTTAAATTCATAAAGCACTTGCATGTGGATAGATGACGTCTGTATGGTGTTATGGTTTGACCTAGGTGGGATTCTAATTTCTACATGCAGCGCCAACAGAGTGAGATCCATGGACCCATGACTCAATATGGATAACGATGAGAGCAACTCCCCTTAATCTCTAATTACTTTTACTATTAATTTATGGACAAAATTCAATAATCTAGAAAAAAAAAATTCATTTAGATTTATTTTTTCAATCTAAAAGTAGGATATACAGCATGATGTTATAGAATCATAAGTCATAACTCTGTTACCCTATTGACTTATTTTATACGTATTGAAATATACAATCTTGATGAACATTGGGTAAATCACCATTATGCGAATAATTGCGTGCATAATGTAATTAGGTGAAAAGAAAAGAATTAGACGCAACACATTTATTTATTTATTATAAACAAACGCGGCCTTAATCTAGACCATTTTGGAGACCCGGTCCTCGGTGGTGAATACAAGCTCAAAAACACCCGCGAATTTATCGTTTTTTTCCTATTTTTTGTCTTTATTTTTTTGGGGTGTTTTATAAATCTCTTCCTTGACGCTCATCGATACAGTTCTCAGGTCAGCTTTCTGTGTTTGAATATATATAGCTATTCAAGCTTGTGCTCTTCCATTTGTTACTGTGCGGTTAATACAGTGGTGTCTGAAAGCCTTTGCATTTATAGGGTTTTAACGTTCAATTCACGTGGCTTTCTCAAGAACTAGGGTTTTCTGATGTGGGTTTTTGATGGTTTTTCTGCCTTGTATTTCTTTTTGGTTATGCAATGTGATATTTTCTGTATTTCTGAGTTCAAATGTATTTTGCTGAGTTAAGTTTTGCATTCTGCTCCAAATTGAGTCAAACTTATGTGTTGCATTTCAGAATTCTTGAGTAACTAATCTATATTGGCAAGAGCTTAAAGATTGTTCTTTATTGATTAATGGTTTCCTGGAACTTTGTATAAAGGAAATATTTTGAAATCTTTTATTGGGCAATGCTTTCTTGGAAATAAATGAGTGATTTAGGACCTTCCGAGTGTTTGGTTTTCTTTGTTTCGCGTAAACCATTTCAATTCCAATATATATATATATATATATGCGTCTCTATGTGCATATGAGCGATAGAGCTACTTGCATTTCGACATGGTTGTTTGACATGAGATGCAATCTATGGCTGGGTGCCCGGTGGATGGATTTTGTGGAGTTTTTGTGTTTGACTGCCCATATGCATGTCAGAAATCCTTGGGTTACGGGGTGAATTGTTGGAAATCAAGGAACTTGGGAATATAATCAATTGTGGAACAACTTGGTGATCTTTAGTTTATGATATTGCTTTATCTAATATGCCACTTGCTGCAAAGTATCAGTATGGGATGCAAAACTGCAATATCACTATTTTTTAAGTGTTGAAGATTGAGGTTGGACAGCCATTGTGGACTCTGCTTACATATAGTAAAAATCTGATGTCTTCTATATAATATAATCAAAGTTCTATAATGGTTGACATACATCGTTTGATAATCGGAAGGAGTGTGAAATGCTTCTCCTACACATTATTATTATTATTTTTTGCGGTTGAAATTTCCATAAATATTAGCTTGTACTTGGTTCAATTCTCTGCACCTTTATCCCTTGGACTGGCTTCAACATGTTAAAACTCTAAGCCTTCCTGAAGAACACATTAGTAAACATTGTACGCCCCTTACCTCACATTGGTAATCATTTGCTCTGCCTCTCTTTTTATGTAATTTCTTTTTTTCTTTTTTCCTTGGCTTTAGATTTTCAAGAATGAGGCTTGCTATGGAAGAACCATCATGTAGTTATGCACAGGTATGTAATCTCAACTCAACTCGAACTTGGCAGCATAGTTTTTTTTATTTTTTATTTTATTATTATTATTATTATTATTATTATTTTCTCCAATTTCTTATTTCTTTCTGCAATCATCTATTTGATTTAGAGAAGTATTTTACTTAAAAAAAAAAAAAAAAAATTGGAATCTGTTATCCCCTGCCTCCACCTGAACATAGTTCAATTCATATGTAGGAACAGGTCATTGACTTAGTTTCAGCAGTAAAGGGGTTGCATGGGCTCAGCTCTCAGGAACTTCACAAGTTGTTGAGGGACTCTGAAAACTTCACTATTCACTACCTTAAAGAAAAGAAGTCAATGACTAAGGTCAGATGATGCATCATCATCATAAATGCATCAGTATCAGCATCATTGTTGCATTTGTCATCAATATGTAATCCTGTTCTTACCTTTTTATTAATGTGTCAGATTTTAAATTACGTTTTGTTTCAGATTGATATGGAAAAGCTTGCAGGATTTCTTCCCTTACACCTTATTGCAGTACTTATGTCATCTGACAGAGATGAGGCCCTATTCAGATACTTGTTATCCGGCATTCGTCTCTTGCATTCATTGTGTGATTTAGCACCTAGACACGTTAAACTTGAGCAGGTTTGTATAAAAATTCCTGCCAAATTTTGTCTTATTCTGTTTCTGTTATATTAATTGTGTTTGTTTTCTTATACATTGAGGACTTCACTCCTTTTGCTATTCTGTGATAGTTCTTGTGGTACTTTAAACCAAGGAAAATTGAATTGGGGGGGGGGGGGGGGGGGGGTGGAGGAAACAAAATAGGCCACGTGTCCAGGTGTAGAGGAGGACTTGCCACTATTTTAACTTTAATTAGTGAAAAGTAGCCTTCTTTTTTTCCTAATTTCGTGGACCGGATTCTGGTGTCTTGGTCATGCACAATCCTATTTTCATGCTCCTAACTGAATGTCTTCATTTTACACTTTCAAGGTGTTTGAAAACAGTTATTTGATTGGATATTTTACTGTTCTGGCCAAATGATTGTTTTAATAGGGGACAAACGTGAATGCCTTTTTCATTCTGGTCAATTGCATAAATTGTTCTTTAATCTGTTATTCACTTTAGTTATTCATGGACTCTTTGGGAACTATGGGGCTTTCATCTCTTTCTCTCCAATAGTTTGAGTATTTTGCCATGCCACTAGACCAGATGCTATTCTAAAGAATATAAACATTATAATATGTGGGACTGGGAGCACAACATAATATTATTTCCTGATTCTTATATTTGAATTATGGTTTCAGATTTTGCTAGATGATGTAAAAGTGTCAGAGCAGCTGCTTGACTTGGTGTTTTATTTGCTAATTGTTCTCAGTGGTTATAAGCAGGTTTCCCAAAATCCTCACTTCTGGGTTTTATCTACTGCGCTTTTTATTTTTTATTTAGACTTACCCTCATGATGCAGGAAACCCAAAAGTTTGGCACCTTGTCCCTTATGCATTCAGCATTGGTAGCATGCAGTCTATATCTATTGACAGGATGTATATCTTCACAGTGGCCAGATCTTGTTCATGTATTGCTTGCACACCCTAAGGTACAAATTAGCCCACATTGTTTGATTGAGCTGCTATTCATGGTAATAGGGTTCAGTTTAAGCAGTCTCTCTTCAAAGTTAGTCTTTTCATGTTCATGGATTTTTATTTTTATTTTTAATTAATTAATTAATTAATTTCTTTTTTTTTTTAGATAAGCTACGTTTTTACTATTTTTCAGACAATAATCTGTACTCTTTCTAGATTTCTTTTTCTCCTTCTCAGTTATTAAGTTCTGCAGGCATACACATATTTGCGGTCAGTGATCATGAAGCTTTCTGTGACAGGTAGACATGTTTATGGACGCTGCTTTTGGAGCAGTTCACGTAGCCATTAGGTATCTTGACATCAAGCTGTCAGCTCAACATCCTGATTTATGCATGAAACCAAGTCTGTCTGCTGAACAAATAATTAACTATCTCTGCCAGCAATGTGAGGCTTCGTTACAGTTTCTTCAGTCATTGTGCCAACAAAAAATGTTTCTGGAGCGCCTACTCAGGAATAAGGTTTCCAAGCCAGAACTCTCTTATTCTGTATGTTTGCATTGAAGCGATTTGTTAGGAGGCGTCTCTTATATGTTATATCAGTCACTGAAAGGGGAAAAAGATGGGGATTAGTTTTTATTGTTCTCAAAGCAGAAGCATAAGTGGCTTGGTAGATAGCCTTGTAGATATCACTATCTCTTAACTGCAATATTATGGTTTACAAAAAAGGGTAGGTAGGCAGGCAGTGGGCAAAACAGGGAGATTTAAAATGCAAATATTTTGATTTGGCTGACAAAATCATGGTTGAGAATGTAGCAATTATGAAAATAAAATAAAATTGAAGATCGTATAAGACATAGATGTTTGCATGGAAGATTATCTTGATGGATCCTCATGAAGTTATAGGCCTATTCTATTTTTGTTGATTTGGAAGACTCTGTAAGATTATTCACAGTTCTCCTTATTCTATCAAAAGTCTTGTTTTTGTATTATTTCAGGTACTATGTGAAAAGGGTGGTGTTCTGTTTCTGGCTCGAGCCATCTTGAAGTTAAATGTCACACCACCTTTTGTAGAGTCCTCCAGAGTTGTGGCCGCTGTATCTAGGCTGAAAGCTAAATTCCTATCAATTGTGAGTCCTCGGAATGAAAAGATTCTGTTAACTTCTACTCCGAGGCTTGAGCTTGTTTAGATTCTACTGCAGCTTCCTGTTGCATGATACCTCTCTAAACAAACCTCATTTATTGAACTAGTCACTGACTTCCTTTTTGCAGCTGTTGAATCTATGTGAAGCGGAAAGCGTCTCTTACCTGGATGAAGTTGCTAGATCACCAGGAAGTCTCAATTTGGCAAAGTCTGTAGCTTCAGAGGTTAGTTTCTGTCACATTATGAAAGTGGGTTATTTTTCTCATGGACCATCAAAACTGCTTGTAAAGGGGCTCGTTGGCTTAGTCTGCAGTGGCTAACCAATGGAACCAACCTTTTTTTAACTGTTTTTTTTTTTTTTGCTGAAGAATGCACTACAACAAAATTATTCTGATAACATGATTTATCATTTTCTTTCATAATTATCTCTGGGTACGGAGCATATCTGAGATCAGTTTTTTGAGTGCCAACCAAAAGATCGTAATTTGAGTAGCGACCAATTTTTATGTGCTCAACCCTCAGTGCTCTCATTTAATGGTAGTCTGCAAACTGCGTTTATGCAAGTGACACCAGTCCACTTTTTATTCTAGATCAGTCCACTGTTATTCTAGATACTCTTTTCTTAGAGTAAAGCCTGTTTTTAACTTTTGAGTGCTTTCTTTTAATATGGTTTTCATGATGTAGATTTTTGAGTTGTTGAAGATTGAGCTTGGTAAAGATCCCAAACATCTTGCTGCATTCTCTCACAGAAGTTATCCCATCGGGTTTTTGCAACTAAATGCGATGCGTCTGGCTGACATCTTCTCAGATGATTCAAACTTTCAATGTTACATTACAATATACTTTGTAAGCTATTGTTATCAATCTCCATAGTCTCAAGATACTTACTGTAGTACCATTATTATACTTTTGATGTGTTACTGCTGTAGCCTTTGATGGTACCTTTGTGCTTTGATTTGTTTGGAGATCATAGATGCTATACAATTGCTTGATTCATAAAAGATCACATATTTTACAAGATTTTTTTTTTTCTTGAAAGTTGTGAAGAGATTGTGTGAAAGGCATAGAGTGCACATGTGTGTATTTTCCTTGAGAGCATTTCTGTTCTAATGGTTTTATGACTATATCTTTTCTATGTCCCTCCAGACCGAAGTTCTGACTGCAATATTGTCACTTCCTCGTGAAGATTTTATATCCAGTTGGTGTTCTTCTGATCCCCCAGTCAGAGAAGATGATTCTACTCTTGAGTATGATTCATTTGCAGCAGCTGGATGGGTTTTGGATAGTGTTGCATCATTGGACCAACCAAATGAAACAAATTTGGAATTTAATTTAATTCCCAATGCCTTACCTCGGGCTTCTTATGCACATCAGAGAACATCATTATTTGTCAAAATAATTGCAAATCTTCATTGTTTTAATCCCACTATTTGTGAAGGTATTCTGTACCTATGACTTCACAAAATTTCATGACAAATTTTAGCAGTATGTGTCAGTTGTTTCTTGATTACATTAATCAAACTTTATCTTTAACCACAGAGCAGGAGAGGAACCTCTTCCTTCACAAGTTTCTGGAGAACTTGCAAATGAATTTATCTAAATCATTGCCTGGGGTTTCCTTTACTTCTGATGCTCCAAAAGCTGCCAATGTTTGCAGGAACCTGCGTAATTATTGCTCTCCCTTCTTCTTCCTTTTTTTTTTTTTTTTTTTTTTCGTGTGGATGTAATTGCAAGTGTTACTTTATTTCTTATGGATGACTTGTTGGTGTAGGTTCGTTGTTAAGTCATGCAGAATCTTTAATTCCTAACTTTTTGATCGAGGACGATGTACAGCTCTTAAGGTTATTCAACCATAACCAAAGTTTTCTTTTCTCTCGACTTTTTTGTTAGATTAGCAAGATTTCATGTTATTAGTTCTGTTTATGTATCTGGGTGCACGTATGCTTAACATGCATCTATCATTTACATTGTAACATCTTCTGTTTGAGTTTACTAACTAAATTCATAGTTAATTTTGTTATTCTAATTTGTGTTGCAGGATGTTCTTTAACCAATTACAATCACTAACTCCTTCTGCTGAATATGAAGAAAACCGAGTGCAAGTAAAAGTTTTGTCCTTTAGTCCTTATTTTCACTTTGTTTCATTCTATTTTTTTCATTATGAAAATCCCTTTTCTTTTTTTTTTTTTTTCTTTATCAATATTTGAACATGTTAAAACCATGTCACTGGAGCAAATCCAGGAAACCAATTTGAGGGGTTATCTTGGGATAAGTTCTTTACTCAACATCAGCAAACATCATCATGGGAATGCTAGTTTATGCATTTTTATTGATTATAAAACTTGAATCTAGAATTGAACAACGTACATATGTCCTACAATTTCAGAATAACATAAATTAGCCAATTCTCACATTGGCATATTGAGTTCGATGATATAACGTGTTCTCAACATAGTGAACTAAGGATGTAAAGTTTGATTTCTGATAGGAAGCTCAGAGTCCGGAGGGATGCTCATCACTTCTACTGAGAGAAGAACCTCCAAATCTTAATGACAGACATGGTAACTTAAAGGAGGAAATCTGTGAGGATTACAGTTTTCGAGAAATGGACCAGTTTCATGTCAAAAGCAGACGTATGGATCATGGTGAGGATGTGATGATGCAAAATAGGGGGGAAGGTAAAGGTATATCTGGTACGAGAGCATTTGGAGGTTTGAGAGAAATCGATAGAGATGTTCAGAATGTTGAAACAAGTTGTTCAGATGCATGTTCCACTAGAGGAAAGAATGCTGTTGATCAAATGGACAATGGTGGGTTCCTGAGAAAGTATGAGCAGATAAAAGAAAGTGGACTTGAAGGAGATACAGAGGACAGAGAGGTTGAAACCATTCAGTGCGAAGAAAAGCAGCCAAGAAAACGGAAGCGAACTTTGATGAATGATAAACAGACGACTATGATTGAGAGGGCTCTCTTAGATGAACCTCATATGCAGAGAAATGCAGCTTTGATACAGTCATGGGCTAATAAATTAAGTCTTCATGTATGTCACATGCACCTCATTATATATAAATGATGTAATTTTAGTTTTGTTTTCCATTTGCGGCAATAACACATGAATTGTGTTTTCCAGGGTTCAAAGGTTACACCTGCACAGCTAAAAAACTGGTGAGGAGGAAGCCTTCATATCAGCACATATACGCGTGCATGCACACACCCGCCCACATATGACTTCAGTATCTATATCCTAGCACTTTAGGTATATATTTTCTGTCATTTAAAACCATTAAATATAATTTTATGTATTGTCAACAAACAGGCTGAACAATCGGAAAGTCAGGCTAGCCCGTGCCCGTGCAGCTAAGGCTGTTCGTACAGCACTAGAGGTTGAAAATGCTATTCCAGACCAGCAATGTGAGGCACCACCAGCGCCCAATGACTCACCTGAGAGTCCTGGTGAAGATTCTCTTGTCCCAAGAAAGGCCAGTCCAGATCCTGAAAGCTCCCTGAGAACTTCAGTTGTTGTTGGGCGTGCAGATGTTGTGGAGTGCAATCCAGGTCAGTATGTAATGTTTGTAGATGCGCGAGCACAGGAGATTGGTAGGGGAAAGGTTTATCAGGTACAGGGTGAATGGTTTGGATGGAACTTGAAGGAACTAAAAACATGTGTTCTGGATGTTTATGAGCTTAAGGTTGGAAAAGAGACGATTCTTCCTTACCATTCTGAGGCTGCAGGCATCTCATTTGAAGAGGCAGAAACAAATATTGGGGTAATGAGAGTGATGTGGGGTTTAAACAGAATATTCACTCTTCGGCCTCAATAAATGTACCCAATATATATATATATGCTTAAAAGAGTTTCTTCTTGTTACAAGCAAGCTGTAAATTGTACATCTTTTAGAGTCTAGCAAATAAGAAATCAAGAATAGGTTCATTTCAAATTCTTATTCTTTTGTTCAGTATTTTTCAGATAGGTCCAGTACACATATGTTTACACCCGTAGGCTATGCTACTGCTTCAGCCTTCAATCAAATAACAAGGGATGACTTGTTTTGTTCTGTAGAAAAGCCACATTTCCAAGCTTCTCAAAAAACACAGTTTTTGTCTTTTTATTTTTTATTTTTTTTATTTTTTATTATTATTATTATTATAAATGTTTTTATAAAGTTTGTTACCAAACGGACCTTTAAGTGTGCCCAAGTGTTAGTACAGTTGCCTATAAGAGTAGTTTAAACTTTTACCACAAATGATCACTTTGTTTATAATTTGATACTTTTGGGATAAGTCTATGACTTGGGTAGAAAACTACCAAGCACAACACGCTACTTATGACAGGTGATGAATTTCTACTTTGCATTATGCAGATTGGCAAAGCTTTTTGCCATTTATTTTTTCCTAGAATAGTAATAAGAATTGTATATATATATATATATATATATATATATGAAATGAATTTTGAATTTTTTGTTGAGAAAAAAGTTATTGTTAGTAAAGGATTTTCACTTTTTTTAGGAGAAATGCAAAGTAATGGGTCTAAATTGTTCGCTAATGTTTTGACTTTTTAGGGAGAAAGTGTTGCCAAACACATCCTGGTAATTTTTATTTTTTATTTTATTTTGTCATGGACATAAGAAGTATACAAGAGAATGTCAAAAAAAACAAAACCAAAAAAAAGGAGAAACCCAAACAGAGAAACGTATAACGTTCATAACAGTTTTGTTATAATTCATTCCCTTCTCTACGCATAGAAAAAATGTAACAAGAAAAGGTTAAATACCTTTTTAGCACTTGGGATTTAATGTCTTTATTTTTTATTTTTTACTTGGGTTTCATTTTGTATTATAGATGGTACATTTCTTATAGGTAAATATGTAGTTAGTACCTTTGTCTATATTTCATCCAAAAAACTAACGGATCGCCACGTCAACTCAATCAAAACATGACATATATCATTTGCCCTAAAAAAAATAAAAAAAAAATAAAAAAACTTAAAGGCCTTGGGGTGGCCCGTCCACCCCTATATATATATATATATATATATATATATATTGAAGGAAATAATTATTTTAGAGATATTTTATGAATAAATTAATATTGTAATTGGTGATTTTAGTTTATAAGATTTAGATTTTTGCTATTAAGGAGTTATTTTTTTCAATGGTGTTAGAGGATTTAATTTGAGATTTGAAGATTTATTATCCTATCCGGCCTACCAGCGTCCAACTCGGCTGACGTGGTAACTGGTTGTCAACGCCGCTTGTGGGTGGCTTGTGGGCGGCAGCTGGTTGGGAGAGGGAGATGGAGAGACGAGCAAAAAGTTTGGGTGGCTTTTGGAGAACGAAGGTTTAGTTCGGGTAAAACTTTATTTTTTTTTGAAGTTATGATGTGGCGTGGCTGACTAGACCACGCCAAATCAGCCGAGTTGGACACTGGTAAGCCGGCTAGAATTACTCTATGGTAATAGTATTAAACTAAAAACAAAACAAAAAAACAAAGGAGACAAAAGTTGGTAATGAGATAAATGTGTCATTTATGGTTGAAGGGAACCAAGAATGGTGATTTTGTAAGTTATAAAAATAGGTGGACTTTTTTAGCAAGAGAATTTCAGATTTAACGTATATCTAAGTTGCTATTCATATGCTTAATCCTCCCCCAACCAATTTTCTCCCTCTCCAAACAGAACCTACGGCATAGTTTACAATTTTCTCCCTATCCAAATAAAATATAAGCCAAAAGTGAATAAATTACCACATCTGCAGCTGGATGTCACTTTGAATTAAATAAATTGTCGAGCAATGTTACTCAAGTTCGATAATTAATTTACTTGGGAGTTATTTAGTTTTGTGTATTTTAAGACATGCCATTTTCATTTCATAACGTTGAGCATTTAACTGTGGAAGAACTTCTTCAAGTGGTGAACAAGTCCTGACCGTCCTTTCTTCTTCTCCTCCTTTCTCTCCACTACCTTATCCATCTCTATGCAGCGAACAAACCCAGAAATATTACCTCTTTCCCAAAAATATTACCTCTTTTCCCAAAACCGCCCATTCCCAAACCCGCTGAACAAAAGGAAGAAAGCATCTATCTATGTAATAAAGCGGGCGTTAGAATTGACAGAGATGGCATGTGACCGACCCTCACCACCAAGACAAGATTAGCCGGATCGTCACGAGCATCGGCAAGTTCGCCGTTAAGATCTCTCTCAAAGCCGATACTGGTTGGTCCCTTCTCTAATATGTGAAGGGTTAATTTGGGTGTGAGAGAGCCAATTTGTACTGTGATCCTTTTAACCGCATGCAAGCCGGATCTCAACAAACTTGTCAGAAAATCAAGAGACATGCAGAAAGTGTGAGATACAATAAAACCCACCCCAAAAGAATATTTGTACCTGCTTGATTTTCTTGGATTTCTTCTCCATACGGAAGATTTTTTTTTTTTTTTGGGCAAGCATTGAGGAAAGAAGAAAGTTGTCTGCTATAGGTGAATCTCTTTTCTTTTTCTAGTTTAGCAAAGTTTCTGTTTGGCTGCACGTGTTGGGATGTCCTATTGTGAGACTAGGATATCCTAATTTGATTTAGTTTCTATTCTGGAATCTCTCTGTTTATCTTTTTCGATAATCATCATAATTATTTTCCTAATATTTCCCTAATCATGGCGGGGGATGAAGGGCAAAGCAAAAACTACAACCAACTTAATTTTTGGCTGAATTTTCAATAGTCTCCAAAAGATGCTCAATTCTGTACTTCATAACAGGCTGGCCTGCATGCGTCTTCTTGAACATCTTCTCCCTCACAGACTTCCTCCGAGCTTCTGATTTTTCTCTCTCTTCCTTCTTTGCCTGATTAAGAGCTTCCATCTCAATCCTTGTGCTCTCTTTCTTTTCACGCTTCTGCTCATACATTTTTTTCAAACTGGGTATACCTCGATTCTTGCTGTTCTTGTTGTTCATGCTCATTATGCTTCCATCCTCAGTTTCATTCTCATCCTGCAATAACCATCAGAATGGAATGCGACTTAAGCCTCTAAGCTCCATGTGCAAAAACTGTGGTATTTGAGACCTTCCGATATATGAGAAACCAACAAAACAATCTAAAATTCAGATGAAATAGATATCATAACAAACCTCAAGGGGGCTTATAGCTACTGTTGACTTTGTTGCTTCAGCAAGTTCTTGTACTTCTTCACATTCTTTGCATTTTTATAGAACTCCTTTTGCTTCTCTGAAAGAAATATAACAACAGGAACCTGTCAGTTAAATGGGTACAATATGCCAGACAAAACTTAAAATTTCCTGACATCTCTCCCATTCTCTTTCATAACAGAATATTCATACAACATTCTATACTTGAAAAGAATAGGAAGAAAAACAGCTTAATCATTGTCATTTTTTATATCCAAGTTTAGTAGCCCCCCTCCCCAAATTTATTTATTTTGATACATAATGCAAATTCATTCAAAGCGGAGAGGAAGACGAACCCTAGCACACACAAAGTATACACAAATGACCCCTAAAGTGTAAGAAAAGAAGAGCAAAACTCCAGAAACTCGGAAAAAATAGAAACAGGCAAACTATTCCATACTACTAACCAAGTATACAGGGATTGAAACATCATCTTCTTCATCTCTAACATCACAATCTCACGAACTTCAAAGCTCTTTGCGTTCCACTCTCTCTAAAGACCTCACATTAATAATGAAAGAGCCAACCTCCATATTTTTAAAACAATACAGTGTCCCAATTGTCCCTCCAACAACTCGCTCACCAATACTGAATACTGAAACGATGATTGATGAATATCACGCCAATAACGTATAGGTTGCTTTAAACCAAAATTGCTCCTTTAAAAAAGTCATCTATTCAAAATAGCATATGATCCCAGCATCGGGCATACAATGTAGAGCTTAAAACCCCAATAATCTACACGAGGACCAGACTAGAACAATATCACGTCAGAGTTTCCAATTTCAAAAATAGTTATACAATATTAAATTACTACACATTTTGTTTTCAAATTACTGGCATCCTATGAAATTCTGTATATTTCTGGGTCTTAGTATCTTCCACAATCAAACCTGTAAAAACCCATTTGACAAAAAGGACATGAAGCTCAAAATGAAAAGCAAATTTTCTTCTCACTTTTTTCTTCCAAAATTTCTCATCAAACAAGCGGAAATTTAGCTCATAAACAGTGGTTTCAAGCCCCACTACCTACCTCATACCAATCAAACAAAAAAAGCAAAAATAAATAAAAAAATAAAAATACAACAAATTGTAAATCAAATAAATAACCCAATGATCAGAAAGCACAATTGTCCACCCAACCAAAAAATTAAAAATAAAAATGAATGCTTTAGCAAAATAAAGAAAATATACATACTTATCAGAGCTGGGTTGTAGAAATCGCTCTTTGATTTGGCATTGATGAAGGCCTCGAGAGAAAGGCCACGCCCACCCAACCTCTTCATGTTCTTCATCTTATTATTCTTCATTTTGATCAATTCTGAACCGTTGAGTTTCTCTCCGTTTTCCTTACCTTTGAGTTTCCGATTCTTCATTGTGGCAAAGGAATTTTGTGAAAAGCGCAGAGATTGAAGGATTAGAGCAAAGCAGAGAAGGGAGCGAGATATGGTATAGTGCAATAAAAAGACTATATTTTGCCCATAAAAAGCCCTCGTGTCATGAGGCCACATCACCCAATTTTTTTTCTTTTTCCCTCCGCAACACACCGTCGGTGCACACAGTTCTCTCCCTTTCTCCCTCTCGCCCTCGCTCTCCCTCTCAAACGCTCTCTCTCTCTCTCTCTCTCTCCCTCTCAAACGCTCTCTCTCTCTCTCTCTCTCTCTCTCTCAGACGCTCGCTCAATCTATCCCTCTCTGAGCACTCTCCATCTCTGGTTTGGGTCCAGCGTTAAGATCTCTCTCAAAGCCGATACTGGTTGGTCCCCTCTCTAATATGTGAATTTTTTTGTGGGGGGGTTTTGTTTGTTTTGGTCCTCAAATTTTATTGGGTTTGGGTGTGAGATACCCAATTTTCTCTCTGGAATTTGGATTCTCCGGGTGATATATATATATTATCTTAAACCTAAAGCTTACTTGCTCAAGAAAATTTTGGGTATGAAATAAGTTTATGAAACCAGGGGTTCACAATTGCGTGTTTGGGTTTTTTGCAGCTACTAAGCAAGATATGCTCTCTCTTCTTCAAGATATTGTGCCTGCAGCCGGGAACAACATAAATACACAGTTCATAGTTTTGAACAAAGGCAAGAAAACATTAGAGGGCCAAAATAAGACATGTTTGGCACTTGTTGCTGACGAGACAGCTGCAGTTCACTTTCAGCTCTGGGGAGATGAGTGTGAGGCCTTTGAGCCGGGTGATATTATCCGTCTGACCGGCGGAATATTTTCTTGCAACCGGAAAAATTGGTTGCTGAGGGCAGGCAAGAGAGGGAAGGTAGAGAAGGTCGGAGAATTCACAATGGCCTATGTTGAGACACCCAACATGAGTGAGATCGACTGGATTCATGACCCAAGTAAGTCCAAGTTTGTGAAGAAGGCTGTCATTTCTCCTCATTCACGCATTTTTCCTCCAATACCTTAAAACCGTTGTGCCTTTTGCTTTCATGTAATAGTCCACCAAAAAGCTCAGACTTCTCATCCATTTGAGCAATATATCTATGATGTATTGTAGAATTCGACCCGCTCGTGTTCCTTGTTCTTATGCTCTAAATTTAGTTAATCAAAGATGATGTGATTGTCATATCAGTTTATGCAAATGAAGAAATGCTTCCAACCATCATCAATGGTATGCATTGCCATCTTATATTTCCAATTAGCTAAATTAGAGAATTGTACTTTTTGAGTAGCTAAAATTGTTAACCTTGCTGGGATGATCTAAGCATGCAACATTTGGGATTGCATTTGACATGGCAGGTAGAGAAAATTAATGAGGTTTTAGAAAGGATAGCCTGTCATTGCCATAAGTTGTTGGAAAGGATGAGCAATCATTCAAAAGGTGCTTTTATGGTTTCTTAATCCTGGTGAACTAACATGCAAATTGGGGAAGAACTTGCATGCCTCAGATGCATCAATGAAACAAGTTATTGGTAGTCGTTTATGAGTAATTAACCATAATAAATTGTAAAGCACAATGTAGGTTCTTTTTGGAGAGGGAGAAAATTGCATAAGATTGCAAGCAATAGCAGTTTTAATCCCATAAATGATTACATCCTTGAACACTGCCAAAAAGGGAATAGGATATTCTCTATTTCAAATGAACTGAATAGCATTTAATTAGTTATAGTGAATAAGTATTTTTGTCCTTTTACTTTTTTAGGGGACAAAAATACCCTTCCACTATAACTAATTGAATATTATCCAATTTATTTGAAATGGAAAGGATCCTAATTCGCCAAAAAAGCCTCTCAAATGATCACAATTAATTGACACCCTTACAAAAAATTGTTTAGTTTATAAGAACTTGCTCCAAAAATTGCGCCATGAAAACTAATTAAACACTATATAAAGGAATTAATTGCAAATATAATTTATTTTACAATACACAAGCTAAACAAACAACTTCTCCCTCTATAAGTTATCCGTATGGTGGCAGCAGCCTCTTCACATTCTAAATTGTACATATAATACAAACCTGGAGACTATGAGCAATTGGGCTAACAGCTACACCTACCATCCTCGAGCTGTGTACAAATAGACAAGGCTTCATCTTCTGCAACTCATATCTTTCAAAATACATCAGGAACACGGCATACTGGTTACAGCTGGAAAACTGATCCGATCCAAGATGGCTCAAGCCTGTCAAAGAAATGCAGAATTGCCACTCTTGACATGTTGTAAATTACACCTGTTTGTGAGGTAACACTATATATATGCAAGTGAGCTCCGGTCGAGGTCAGGCTGTGGTCGACCACGAGTAGGAGTTGGCGGTCTTTGAATGTTAAGTTCCTGCAAGAGCACCAGAAATGTAGAGTATCACACGAGCCAGTCAAAAAGACATTGATTTTACATCCAATACAAATGCTCAATTAAAACATGATTTTATAAACGCAAGCCTAGCTACCTGCATCCACGTGTCCTCTATGACACGCTCAGGAGATGTCTCTGGAGACTGAAGAGGAGGTGGCAAGGGATGAATTAATTTTGGAACCACGACCAACCCCCTGCCAACTACTAGTATAGCTCCAGCATTGTTTGCCGTCCCTACATTTATATGCCACATGAGACTACGTATACATGCACATGAAAAGGAGAAACCCCAAAGTAATTTTACTTACCGCAATAGTTAGTAGCAGAAAAAAGAGTGATCAACTGTCCCTGAGCAAATCGTTCAAACCCATCCATGACACATTCATGGGCCCTTATAATGAGCTGTAATTTGTTTTTCTTACAGAATTCAGTGACGCGATCAGGCTGCAAGTAGCAAGAACAAAAATGGTTTGAGTCGTTCGCAAATAACAAATACATGCAGATGATTAGAAAACAACATCCCTGTTAATAGGCTTGTACTTGAAACATGTATACTAATGGAATAGATATTGGACTAGAACGCATTATATATGATCAAACAAATTGAACCAAGGTATCTACAATAGCACATGGACTATCCACATTAAACTGTTGATGCTTATTAAAAGAGTCTATCAAGTATCAATAGCCATAGAAGGAATGCAGTTTAAATGGGTTCAGGCTAACAATATCCTCTGTTTTGGTCCCCTATACTGTTGGTTGTCCCTTTCCAGCTTCCTTGTAATAAACTACATGTCAGATGCTGTATAAAATACCATGTGTATGCTATATTTAGTGCCTCCAAGCTGTGACCACAGCAGCAGGAAAAAGGAGAGGAGGGGTTGGGGGAGGATTAAGCATATGAATAGCAACTTAGATATAGAAGTTGAAGAATACATCCTACATACACAAATGCATGAACTATAAATGACAATATATTCAAGATTCAATTAAACACTTTCGCAATGACAATTACATGCATACCCCAAAAGTGACAAGACCAGGCCCTCTAGCATTCGGTCTCAAACCCTCCACACTATCATTTTCTGTAGGATCAGACCTGTATATGTAGATGTTATTAGAACAAATAAACATGCATGATTAAAAATAAAAATAAAAAAGAAAAAAAGAAATAGACAGATGAATTGGATGAGAGCATACCACAAAAGATCCATCAAAATTATAGATCCAGCATCCATTGTTATTGGCCTTTCAAGCTTCTCTATCTGTTCTACTGAATGTATAGACCTCCCTATGCCACCATGCATACAGATAATTTTCTTCTCAATAAGTGCAGAAAGTGGGAGATAGTTGAATAGTTGATTAAATCGTGTCCATGCCCATATTCCGTCATTCTCTCCCTACAAGTTCACAAGTCATTAGAACATTCATATGCTCAAAGAATATAGATGTATCAAATATGCAAATTCATCTATACCATTCTCTCAATGCATTCAAGACGAAAACCAAAGAGTGCATTTATGTCAGCGGCCTCATGGTTTCCACGTATTAAGTGAACATTCTCAGGATATTCAATCTGCAAAATGATAACCAGGGCACAATGGTGTCAAGGATGAATAAATATGACACAACAGAACAACATATAAAAGTTGGATTACTAAAAATAGATGCTTGCCTTAAGAGCTAGGAGCAAAGTTATGGTCTCCAAGCTATGCTGTCCTCGATCAACATAGTCACCCAAAAACAAGTAGTCAATATACCTGAAACATAAGCAGAGATGCAACATGTCTTTAAGATTCTTAATTAACATAGAGAATTAAACCAATCACCACAAAAAGCCCTGTATCAAGTTTCACTTGACCATTAATTAGAATAAATGTCCTACCGAGAATCATAGAAAACATCCAAATAGTAAACATTTTAGGACAAAGCGCAGAGCTACAAGTACAACAAACCATCCAAAAAAATGTCAAATCAAAAGCTGAAAACCCCAGACACTGTAATGCATAAACCAGTATGAGTTACATTCTGCTTGTCAATAAAACGTATATCCAACTAACTTCAAATTACGGTGTCTAGTTACAACCCTGACCCCAACCTCAATCATAGGCAAGATCATCCATATGCCAAGTATCTGCTACCTTTTTCCCTGTCATTACATGTATACCCCTAAAACGAGGAAACAATTTGTGCTTTACAGATGCATGTAGTTGGTTCATTTTACAGGAAGTGTTACCCTAAACCTGAATGAGGAGCATAACATCCATGGAAAATCTCATCATACTTTTAACAGTGTCTTACTCTACAGTAGAATCACAATATAGAACAGGGAGTTCTACAGTAAGGACACAAGATTCACAAACTCACGTTATGTCTCCTGCAGTGGAGGGAAATCCATATTCATCAAATAGCCGCATCAAATCACCAAACTGTCCATGGAGATCACCGAATACTTTAACAGGTGCTTTCAGTTGAAGGACTGTCTGCTCATGCATAAAGATCTGTTCAGCGGCATAACAGAGCTCACCCACTTCATAAGAATCCAGGAAAAACTTCCTATTGGCAGGAGGTTTCCAGTTCCGAGGCTTGAGCAATGTAGTAATAATCTGGAAAGGATACAAATGACAATGGACTACCTTGAAGTAAGCCAGAAAAAGAAAAAAAAAAGGCAAAAAGAACGTTAAGGCTGATCAATGCTTGCCTTCTTATGTAAGCCCTGAGGAGACTTCTGCCTGGTGAACTTTTTAGTAGGATAGGACAAATCATTGTTCATTGGAATCATTCGTCTGCTCTCATTCTCAAATTGATCCAAAGATAACTGTCTTACCATCCCACCCAGGTTACCTACAGTCTCTTTAGCAACTACCACCTGTAAGCACAGAATAGTATGATTTTGCAGCTTGAAGATAAATAAAGACCTAGATATAGGACATTGATGCGAAAGACATACAGCTCTCGGGTGAAGACGAACATCTGCTTCAGTATCACTACCATCTGAAGTTGTTTCTGCTGCTTGGGAATTGTCATCTGATACAGATGTCTCTTCAGCAGGAGTGGCAGATGCAGCCTGCGCAGCTTGCCAGACAGCAGCTGCTGCCTCAGCTTCAGCAGCAGAAGCCTCCCTCAGTTTCTCCATAGAATTTTTGTCCATGTGGCTAAAGCTGAACATGCATTATTAGATTCTCATAAGACTAAACAAAAAAGTCTGCAAGGGAGAGAGAAGAGGCTATGGACTAATACCTCAAGCCACCAGATGAAAGAATCTCTTCTCCACCATCCAAAGACGGGGTTGTCACATAAGGGTTTACATTAGATTGGTTCACTCTGGAACTTGTAATCGGTGAGGCTCTCTCAGAGGTTATTACAGGAGAGTTCATGTCAGGCTGATATGGCGAATTTTCTGCCACCAGAAAATCATCCAACAGAATATCTGCACAGAATAACATAGTTGATTATGTTTTGCAGCAATGATAATTCTAAAAGAAAAGAAAAAAGGAACAAAGATACAAGGAAAAACAAATTGCAAGACTAGTAAATATAATTAAAAGAACAAAAAGATTATAGGCAAATGTGCAATTATGGTAGGTGAAGATAATATTCCATTAGCAGTTCATTTTGGTAATCCATGTACTGCAATGAAGAGTTGGAATATGCACTCGACTTCCTGTTTTCTATGAATTCAAGCTCGTGAACCTCAGTGGGGTTGAAAAACATTGATTCAATGGAATATGCATTTCAGCTTGTTACTTTGCCAAAATGGAAATTGATCAATCTTTGGTATTGAGGCATAAACCCCGAGGATGTAAAAAAGAGGTTGATCAATGAAGAAAGGAACGATTGCTTCCCCAGGAATATAAGTTAGAAAATAATATTAATAAAAAAGTGTACTGATACAAATCTACAAGAGCGCTAAAAGATTCTTTGGTCTGCATGGACAACATCACAATATCTAAACAAACCACATTTTTATTTAAAAAAGCCATGCTATAATCGAACAAGCCAAAGCTTCACTGAAGTCAAACATCATAAATAGAACATCAGTTTTCGAATAAAGACATGCTATTCCATAATTGAATGAGTCAAATATCAATACAGCATCAGAAAAGCTTCCTTTTTTTTTTTTTTTTTTCCTTTGTTAATTGGATAACTGCATCAGAAAATATTTTCTAATGTAAATAATAATAATAATAATAATACATTTATATAGGCCTTAATGGATCATTAAATATTTATGAATACTTTGATAAGCTTCAATCAGACTGACAAAAATTTTCATCGAAGTCAAAGTATCAGAATTCTCTTTTTTGATAAGCGATACCAAAGTTCCAAAATTTTAGACTTGTAGCTCTAATAAATTTCTCCTAGAATTTCATAAAAATCATAAATATAATGTCACTTAAAACAGAAGTCTAACTGAAGTTGTAGCCTGAAATCTTGCAAAAGAGGGTGGAAAGCTACAATTTCAAAATAGAGAAATGCTAGAGGTACTAAATCTTTTACTAACAGATACTTACTAAACTGATGTGTAGCTCATTGATTGGTACTTGTTACATTTCTCTTAATTAATTGTTTTGTTTTTCTCCAATGAATGAGCTACACATCAGTTTAGTGAACCTATGTTAGTAAAAGATTTAGTACCACTAGCATTTCTATTCAAAATAATGAATAAATGGTAGTCCACTCTTGCAATTGCAATTGCTGCTTCCTTCCTAACCTATAATCAGTACATCTGCTCCACAAAATCAATATAGGAATAGATTCACTTCCATAGTTACATTCTTTATAGTCTGAATAATCTAGTTGAAGTTTTACCTCCCTTGAGACCACCATAAATATATATACGAACACCAACAGATGCAGCTGCATGGCGACATCGACGCATAAGCTCCAAAGGAGGATCATATTCAGAGTGTCCCTTGTTTGTGCGCGAAGAGGTGACCAGCCCACTTCTATCTAACCAAACTCCGGCAGCAGTGTCCAATACTATCAAAACAAAAGACATATAAGACTTTCTAAAAGAAGTATATAACACATACACACGCGCATAATATCATCTGTCTATCTATCTATCTATTAATTATGGTAATGAGATTGAAAACCAACAGATTACCTGCAATAGCTGCTTCACCTTCTACTGCACGTCCTCCTCTAAGGGCGCCTCCTGTAACATGCAACCGTGCACCAACAAAAACCTGATAGCAAGAAGTCTCAAGTTCAGTCATAATAATAAGGCTCAAGATGAGAGAGGTTATTCATCAAAAAGAGTGTACCAGTATCAAAACCTATAATCCTACACTGACTTGTTTCAATGAACAATGCACAGGCCCTCCATATATATATATATTTCATTACAAAGAATATATCTAAAGATATGCACAAGTAACACACTTCAATATCTTTACGTAAAGCGCTATGTATACAGATATACATATCAAATTTAATAACTAACGAATTGCTAGATATTAACTCCTGATGTATATCTCATTACTTACCGCAGCATGCTGATACCTTTGTGAAGGAGACACACCTGGTGCTAGAGTCCACTCCCACTGACCATTCCTATGCATGAGCAGCCCATAAGCATCCGCAAGTGGCTGTGGAAGCATTTGCATTAGAGATTTAGATCATAATGCTTCACCAAAAAGGCCCCGAGTTATAAATTCATTACACAATAACCAAATAAGCCAATCACTAACTTCAGAAAGTTATATAAAGGTGAAGTAATAGAATTAGATTCATAGTTACATGGAAGGCTATTTAAGACAAAGCTTCTGCCCAGGTTTTTGAAGCACAAGGTAAACACCAGCAATTATTTTGACAAAAAATTGGGAAAAAAAATTCAAACAGCTGCGCACTGTGGGGAAGTTTCCAAGTCATGCTAGCAAAAAGCAAGAAGACAAAAGTTCACCACATTTTTCTAAGCAAAACTCAAATAATATTATTGTTTTTGTTATACTTACGATACTTTTCCTTCTTTTTCTGATTTTTCAAAACCTTTCCCTTAAAATTTCACAAACATTATAAATAAACTTGTATTAGGTTCTCAATTTCTTTATCATTCAACTTCATCATAAGTTCCCCCTGTTTTAGTCAAGCTCCTAATTAAATCTCTCCAAGTTTCCTATTCATGCCAAGTCAGTTCTTCCTTCATGCTTCCCATATGATTTGGAATTAATTATTGCTTGTGGTCCCAAATTTTGAGTTGCTTCCACTTACCATTGTAGTCGTTAGGGATGGTAGTTAATTATGATGTTTAAACACACTTTGTCCAAACTGCATTTTTCAATGGGAGAATGTCTTGCCTAGTTGGACTTAAAAGAATGCAACAGAACAAACAGCTACCAAAATTAGTTTCGTAAACAAATGAAATAAGACACAAAGAGGCCATAAAAAGTGAAGTTAGAAATCTTCCAAAAGGTAATACATTTAGCATGCAGAGAATATCAAAGAATGCTCAAATGACAAATATTTTTTCTTTCCCCCAAACAACAGAAAAAACTGTTTCTCTGTGGACTATTTTTATGAAGTGTGATATTTTTGAAAGCAAGTTGAGTTGAGTTGCAAAGTATATGCTACCCATGTAGAATTGCTACAATTTAGCGGACAAAATTTGGCCAATCAAAATCTTCATTAGTTTAATTGTCTTGCCTTCTTGACATCTTTCATATCCATTAAAACATTTAAGCATATCACAATCCCACATCCCAATTCAGAATTGAAATTGAGCCGGATGCCCAAATCCAAGCAAAGAAACAGTAGAGCACAGTAAACCACAACAATGAACATGTAGAAAATATTCATGATCGATTGAATCAATTGTCTGCTTTATATATCCATGTGAAAGTATATCTATACCGCGCCAGAAGTGTCTCTTCCACCACACAGCAAAAACATACCATCTGAGCGGGCACTAGCTGTTGCGTACCTACAAAATAATGTTTAATCATGAATATTCTAAACATGGACTCTTCAACGAATATAGATGTTAATTATTTCATGATTTCCAATAAACTAAAGACACTCACATTCTAGCAGAAGGTCTATCACCTTCAGGGTCCAGCCTCTGCCATACATAAGGTTTCTGGGCCGTATCCAAAGCCCAAGCATCAGATAGAACTCTTTTCCCTAACAAAGAAAAAAAATGTTACTGTTACATGGTTTTTGATATATGACAACATACATTATCGTTGCAGTGACATATAAGTGTGCAGTATCCACACACAAACCATACTGTCAAAGACAGTCGCATCGGAACCAGCACAAAATTTCTTTTTTGAAATTACTCACAATGAGGCTCAATTTAAGCAGTAAAAAATAAATAGCAAGTTTTTTTTTTTTTTTTGGATAAAGTAAAAAATAAATAGCAAGTTACAAAAAAAAAAGTTGGAGTGAGAGAAAGTGAGAGCACTATTATCCTAATTATGTTCCATATGGTATAATCTCTGATTACATATATGAGAGAAGTCAAGCATTCAATGAGTAGGTCCAACCAATGGCCTACAATGCTCTCCAAACATTGTGCATATATAAATTTTTGGGAGGAAAAGGTCGTTAGAGGGTATACATAAGCAAAATCAATTAATCATGATACATGTCTGCTAAACAAAAATTGAGTTTACTTCACGATTTAGACATGCTTCTCTTCCAATAACACACAATACAATTGATTTAAATAAAAGCAAAAACAAAGAACCGAACAGTGAATTGCCCTCACCATCATTGCCACTGACAGTGACAAGATATCTTTGAGCAACCAAGTCCATTACATGGCCATAGCGAGGTCCAGGTCCTTGTCCTTGTACAACCACCCTATGTTCATGTAAAAATTAGAAAGATCGATGGCAGAATGTAATCAAAATTTAACAAAACCCAGAGAGAGAAATGGTTATTAATTGTAGCCACCAAGGCTCACCTGTGCCACTTGAACTTATCATTTGACATGTCCAGCACGTATAGATCATCCGTGGAATGTCCAGCAGGACCTATCCCACCCTAGCCATATAGCACCAATCAATTACTATTAAACATACTATCAAAATCCCAACACCAAAACCGTCTAAATTCAAAAACCCAGTAACGAAAAGCTCTAAAATTCGAATCTTTTCACACAAATTTTGGCTCGAATCACCTGGAAAACAACCATAGTTCCAACTGCAGCCGCGGCATGCGCAGCCCGGGGCGACGGCGGGTCACCGGCGGGCTTAATTCTGCAAAATTCAAACACCCAAATCTCCAAAATTGTCACTCAAAATCCAATTTAACCGAATCCAAACTTAAAAAAAAAAAAAAAAAAAAAAAAAAAAAAAAAGAAGCAAATTTTCAAAAACCAGCACCCACCTGATCCACTTCCTGGTAAGAACATCATAAGAATGAACCGAATTGGTGACACCCGCTAACCCTGCACACAATTCACAAACAATCAAAACAACATCCATTTTGAATTCGAAATCAAATAGACACATATGGAACATACTGATGCCAGGGGCGGAGGAGGAGGCGCCGCCTTCGATGGCAGTAGCGCCTCCGAAGAGGATGAGCCGGGGGCCCTGGGATTTAGTGGGGGCCACGGCGGTGAGGGTGTGACCGCATCGGGGACCAGGCGCGTCATCGTCCTTGTCCCAGTAGGTCTCCAAGCTACGATAGGTCGGAGCCGGCGACAGCCATTGTTTCGAACCCATGAATCCCCAGACTAAGATCACCAAAAAATCACAACACCACCGCCACCACTTACTGAATCTAAGAAGAATGAGATCAGGGCAAAAATGCTGGTGTAGCTGGATGTGGGGCCCGGACTAGGCTCCGGACCCGCTTTGTTGAATAACTTTCTCAGCTTCGTTTCAATTGTTCGGGTTCGGGTTTTGGCGTTTGAGACTTTTGTCAGAGGGCTCTGCCGTTTTGGTTTATTTTTCTAAGTTTTATTTGAGAGAGCTGGGAACATGAAGAGGAGAATGGTAACGGGTCAACGGCTTCGTCTTTTGGGAGAAGGCAAAACTATGTCAAAAGTACGCCAAAGCCAGCCTCAGGCCCTCGGATTCCGCTGCCTTTTTCTACAACCTTTCTGTCAAAAGATAGGTCAAGGTTAAGATAAAGACCACAAGGTTGAATTTACCCTATTTATTTGCCTTTTTTTATTTTTTTTTAGTATGTTTATACTAGTTTAGACTCTAAACTTTTAGGAGGAAATTTGTCTTTGCGTGTTGAGTTGAGAATATAAAGTTATATAAAATAATTTTAATTTGACTTTTTAATTAAACTAGTTAAGTCTTTTAATCTTAATTCGTTCATTGTGTACTGAGTTTATATCGAATTCGTAAGTTGTGTAAAAAATATACAATTCTTATGTCAAATGTCGAGTATATGTCATGTCGATACATTGATATAAGATTATATACGTCAACCATAACTTGACTCATTTAATTAAACTCTCACAATCCTAATCAATTAATTTCGTGTTGTATTCATATTGAATTTACATTTTCTGTTAAAAATTGTTAGTCTTATTTTAGACTATTCCAAAAACAGGAACACCTTAAACTTAGTCCGCGGAAAAAGAAAGGAAAAAAGAAGTAAATGATGGTTAAGGCGTTAAAACGTTTTTCATTTTTTTAGGGCTCGTTTGGAATTACGATTTTATAAGAATAATCTGCATTTTTTAAAAAATCACAAAACGTAAAGCATTTGACATTGAGATTTAAAAAGCACTTAGAGCCTGTTTGGGATTGTGTTTGAGAAATAGAGTTTTTAAGTCCAAAAAACTTCTTTTTTTTTTTTTTTTTTGCAAAAGCTTAAAAATTAAGTTTTGTCAAAAGTGCGTTTTAGTCATTTTTTGACCCTTAAAAATGTTTTCAATTTTTTTTATCAAACGGATACTTTTTTCTTCGAACGAACTTTTTGAGTGTTAAGCACACTTTTAACCCCCTCGACCACCCAAATAGGCTCTTAATCTAAAATAAGAAGAAGAAAAAAATCTACATGGTGATTATTTAAAAATACTCGAATTTAAATTAAAATCACAATTTCGTATAAAAAATATTTGATTAAAAAAAAAAAATTTAACATCTTTTACCAAACGCCTTTACAATTTTAAAAACTAACAATTTCAAAAACATAACTTTAAAAATTACACTTATTAAAATTACAATTCCAAACCAACCTTAATGAGGATAATGGTGACGATTTCAACCTATTAATTGCGTAGACGTGCAACCATCAAGACCCATAAAAAGGGCAGGCACGAGGTGTACAACCAGGACCATATATGTTCATGTAACACAAGTGGCAGCTTCATTTCGCTGTCATCGTAAAGCCACCACAGCTATTATGACACTGGTCATTCACGAGGATACATAACCCAGGAGCTCCATGGGCATTCTCTATTATCCGGTGATCTAATTTTATTGAAATTCAGGCAGCTTTTAAGTTGGTGCCCCTAATCTCCTCTCTATTATTAGGATGTTCCAATTTTATCAAAATTCGGACAGCTCACAAAAATGGGACTATGAGAGTTAGATAGGTAAAAGTTTTGCGCATTAAGCTATTCGGGGAATGTGAGCCCCCATTAGACTATAGTCTCCTTTCTATTATTGGGGTGTTTGATGTTTGAATTTTATTAAAATTCCGATAGTTCACAAAATGGGGACTATGAGATTTTCTTTGTCTTAAGTTATTTGAGACATGTGAGCCATATAGTCTCCTCTCTATTATTGAGGTGTTTGAATTTTATTAAAATTTGGGTAACTTTTATGAGATTTATGTCGGGCAAGTTTTGCACCTAAAGCTATTTAGGGCATGTGAATCCTTTAGTCTCCTTTCTATTATTGGGGTGTTCGAATTCATTGAAATTCTAGCACAAAAAGGAGATTATGTGATTGGTATGGGTAAATTTTATAACGTAAACTGTTCAAGGCTTGTAAATCTTATAGTGCCTTCTTTATAGGCGGTTTGAGGCAGGTAAGTCCCGCATTCTAAGGGTGTATCTGGTAAACACTTTTTTCCTTATATATTGTAGTTGATGTGAATTGACATTAAAAAAAGTAAAAATGTTTTGTATAAAAAAGTGAAAAGTGAAAAAATTTTGTTTTATATTATTTTTTATTTATTTAAATAGTAGTTAAAAGTAAATAATATGATATAAAAAGTTAAAAAAAAAAAAAAAAAAAAAAAAGTTTTTATGTTTATTTTTTTGGGAAAAAGTGGTGTGAATGGTAAAAAAATGAATAAATGGGTTGCCAAACACACCCATACAACATCCTTTTCTTTTTTCTTTTTTTATGTGGGCTGTCCAAATTTTACAGTGAAATTCGAACACATCAACTGTAGGAGATGCTCATTATAAAATCCAAAGGGGGCATTGCATATCCAATTGATTACAATACATTATATAGATTCTTTTGGTGTTAATGGAAATCCTATTGCTTTTTTAAATATTTCTGCTGTTGGGAAAAGTTGACCCTGTTTTTCTTTTTCTTTTCTTTTTTTTTTTATTTATATTCGATTATAAAAATTCATAGTCGGTTGATTTCAAGGACTGAGGGAGAGGGAGGAGGCTTTATGGTTTTAAGGTTGGAGGTGACAACGAAAGGATGATGGAGATTTTACAGTTTATTATTTGCTTATGAGAGAAATGCTTAGTAGATTCCATATATTATATTTCTTCTCTCCATTGCTTTGAAGTTTTGATAAGACACAAATAATGTACCACTTCGCAACACAATATTTCTTTCGGACTATATTCCAGTAATTGCTTATTTAAATTACAGTTAATTCGGGTAGACAATTGAGAGCGGGTCCCAATGAAATTCACATGCTAGACAAGTCTTTGAGGCAATTGAAAAATGGTCTAGATCGAGTTTAAGCATTTGCTTGAATAGAGAGACTTCATCAGAGTCCTCACTTATATGAAAGCATGCCAACTTCACCTACTCTTTTTTTTATTATTATTATTATTTTTTTATTCAATAATTGATTTGAAATGTTGCAGAGGGATGTTTTATGGAGTGGGGGATGGTGACGAGTTTAGATATGATTTGATGGGACTGAAATGTTTTTTTTTTTTTTTTTTTTTGGTTAAATCAGGTGGCTGGGACTTAGAAAGTAGACCACATTTAATCAAAGCATTATTGGTAAAGATGATTGTTGATTGGTTTTATATGTGCAATCCAGAGGAAAAACAACAGTGGATCTTTAATTAATTCATTGTAGAGTTACTTGGTAGTTGTAAAGTGTTTGCACATTCACATTCAGCTAGTTAATTTGGCTAGCTTTGTAGCAAAATTAGAGAAACCTTTTTTTTGTTGAGTGCTTTTTTTAATAATTCGTCATTCCCTTTCCTCTAAAATGGATTTGAAGTGGTTTTGTAAAGAAAGAATAAAGAAAAATATTTAAATGGAGTAAAAAAAAAAAAAAAAAAAAGTTTTGTGGATGAAAAATAATGAAAAACCCATATACTCAATAGTGTTAAACCCCATCTAAATTCCCTTATTTCCATGTTTTTAAGATTTTTGTATGATTTGATGATTACTTTTATGACTTTTGAAGATCCTCTTGTATGAAAATTGTGTTATATTTTCTAGTAAATCCATTTCTTATAAAAATAAAAAGTAAAAAATTATGCCCGTTTATTCGTTGATTGTAGATCCACTCTGCGGGAACAAAAACTCGTCATTTTATGTGAAATGGAGAAAAATCATTTTATAATCCATATTAGATTTTCCAGCACCTAATGAGTAAACACCATGTACACCATAATTTAACAATAAAGAAACCAAAAGAGGACTCCAACTGTATCATCATTTCTGGGTAGTGCTAGAGGGGACCAACAACCAACAGCCCGAGCATTTGATCAATAAAAGGTAGCAGCATGCCAATTAATGCCCACACAACTGAGACCTGATACCTGATAGGAGCCAAAATTCAAAAAAGACTTTCAACTTTTGCCATCTTGAAATGTATATGTTTGTTTCAAATCTGGGTCCACATGAGCCCCAAGTATACAAAACTAAGGTTGGTGCACATGTGTACCCACATGAACAATTGAAGAATTTGCAAGCTTTTGTCATATGACTTTCTCACTAGCAAAGCACTAACAAAAGTGACAGCCTTCTTTCGCATTGAAACTTTTGAATTCTCTTTCCAGAAAGCAGGATCTTTTCCAGCATCATGGTCATCAATAATACCTAATAAATTTAATATTACAAAAGCAAGTGTAGGACGTACAAGCAATCCATTTACGCCAATCCGTCAAATCTTCCCGATGACAAAGAAATTGAACAGCACAAACTATTGATCAGGGACATGGATTGGGAAACCTTCCATGAATCTTGTTGATTTCAACAATAATTTCAGATGTGAGCTCAACTTTGAATGCATTGAGAACCTCCTGAAGCTGCTGCAAATTAGTAGCCCCAAAAACAGCACTTGCAACAAGAGGATGTCTCAAAACAAAGGCTGCCAAAAGAACAGTAGATGATTCAGTAAATAAAGAACGAAGAATTAGACTAAGATATGGATCAGGTATAGCATATTAAATTGATCATCCTCCCCCTAAATGTTCAAGGGCAACAATAAATGGAGGATATGACTAATCTGTCACATGTATAGACAATGATCCTCTCCATTTCATGGTCATGATTTAAAATGTGTATCTAACGGTGCACATGAGATTCCACATCATTTAAATTTTTTATAAAGATATATGCACCAACTTTAAATCTTGACCTTGAAATAGAGAGGATTATATTCCCACATTTATATATGCGTGTAGAATGAATTCTATAAATGAAATAACTTTTTTGAGAAACCCCATTCATTTTAGAAAACCGAGTAGGGTTTCAAATACCATCTAAAGAAATTGATAACTTCAAATATTGAAGCACAGGAGAGAAAACTCAATTTTACCAGCACAATTGGAATATATTTCTAAGAGGATGCTTTTATGATTTTATCACATACACTTTCTACATTCCAAACCGCATTCTAGTGGTACCCAATGGATAAGTACATACAGAAACCATAATACGTAAACAACCGAAGGACAAGGAAAGGAGCCGTAAGAAATGCCATCGTCTAATTAACATAACAAGAGCAGGAGGAAAAATGGGAAAAATCTTTTGTTTTTTAATAAGTAATTCAAATTCATTAAAAGCAGAGGGGTGCAACCTAATACACAAGAAGGATACAAGAGAACCCCTAATGTAGAGAAAAAAGAGAACAAAACTCCAAAACCTCAGAAAAAATAAAACCAGACAAGCTATTGAACGCTATTATCCATGTGTAAAGGAATCGAAATAACATCTTCTTCAAATCTAACATCATAGTCTCACGATCTTCAAAACTCTTTGCTTTCCGTTTTCTCCAAATATATCATATTAAACACAAGGGATCCAACCTCCACTCTTCCAAAGCAGTACAATGTCCCAGTTGTCCTCTCCAACTATCCTTCAAGGCATAACCGATGCAACACCATAACAACTGGAAAAGCGAACTCCATAATTCCCTTGCAATCTCAATCTCACGATGAAGAAGGAGGTGATCAATAGATTCCCCAAATCTTCATGACTTCATATTTTCCCAAATTAGTCTAGAGTCTAGGCGAGAAACCTTGTCCCTTATGGCCATGGGCAATGGTTTCCTCTCATTATTGGGATTCATAAAGTTAGATCCATGAGTGCAGATCTTCAGGTGAATTGAATTTATAATGCTCATTCATATGATGATTAGTCACATTCTGAGCAACTACAACTTCCATTATATCCAAAACTGACTTATACAGCTCCAAAATTTTCAATGAGAGATTTGCAAGAATCGGAAGAGCTATAAAAATGAGTCACTACATATAAGAACATATCTACAGATACAGAATGAGAAAGGAGTAGTATCAAACCAATTGCTATGGAGACGGGATGAAGACCATATTTTTTGGCAATATCAAGATATTCCTGCAAAGAGAGATACAGAGAGGTCAGCCAGAGCAGTGTGCAAAGGGCAGGCCCTAATATTGCTAAACTCAACAATAAAACTGCCATACATACCAATAATGTGTGTCTTTCTTCATTGTTTTGAAAAGGCAATGCAAGCCACTAAGCCATTTTTATACCAAGTAATTTAAACCAATTTAATAGAAAATCGGCTGAAACAGTCACCATTTCCCCAATCAAAATTTTACATCACATCTTTTATTTCTGCCGCTAGTCAACCATTAACTGTGAGTAAACATTTCATTTTTAGAAAGAAAAAAAAAAGTTTAAAAAATGTAGATTTCTTGTAATCTTTTAGTGAGCCTCTCACAAGATTATTAAAATTTGAAACTGCGAAGAATCTGCTTACCATGGTAGCTGCTTTTATGATGTTATTGGACAGGTTGTATCTGGATTCCCCTTCTGAATACCTCCCTAAAAGGATAAACAACACAATAGTTCCAAATGAGACAAGTTCACTTCTAGTTTTAGAGATAACTCCTACATATTAAAATATCAAATACATAATTTGATTATTGACCTTTGAAGAGATTCAACCGAGCATCTGATGGACCCCCATCAGGCCAAAAATACTTCCCAGAGAGAATGCCCATTGCCAGGGGGCTGTAGGCCAATAAGCTAATCCTGATGAATTTAACAAACAAAAAAAAAAAAAAAAAAAAGAAGAAGAAGAAAGAGGTAAAACATAAGACAACCACTTTCAACAGAGTATTTCAATTTATCAGATTACAACTTCATGAATGCAGCAAAATCCATTTGAGAAACCTATATTGGGTCTTTCCATCTAAAGAAGAATCCTTACCCTATGCGCATTTCCCTTCCTAACAAGTAAAATTCATTTGCCAATTTTCTTGTTCACATTAATGTGAACCATTTATACTAATCACTCTCTTAATTAAATCCTTCCAGAACTGCTCAGGGAAAACAAAGTTATATTCAAAACCAAATTCTATAATGTTAGCAACTAATTTCATATACAAGGAGCGCCACGCTGACAGAGTGAATATGAAATCAAATAATTAAACTTCTAAGGAAGCCAAAAGCAGCTTCTCTTAATCAGGTTAAAAAATCAAACATCCTAAACATTAATTTCATGATCCCAATGATGCCTGCAGTTTAGCATGTTTAATTAATAGCTAAAAACATAGAAAACACTATGTAACACTCTCTAAATGCTAAGTTCTTTCTATTACTACAATTTTATTCCGAAATTGGCTTGTGTAAGTTGGGCAAATTTTAACCATCCTTTTACATGACAAGCTCAATTTAAATTCCACATTAATAATCAATATATTGATGTAAACACATGAACTACCTCTCATGATGACAGCACTCCGCCATTCCAGAATCAAAAGTTCGACAAAGCAAGCTATACGAGTTCTATCACACAGAAAATGAGATGTGCATAAGCATTGTCATCACCAAACTAGAGAGAGACAGAGAGACGGAGGAATAGAAAGACAAAAGAAGAACAGGAAGCCTCACGCTTATGAACCAGATGACTCACACAACCTGGACTGATACTATCCTAGGATGGCCAAGAACCCTTTCAGCCACCTGAATGAACTTCATGACGCCATATGGTGTTTCATTACTGAGACCAACGTATCTGATCTACAAAGAAAATTTTCCATTATAATTGTTAAGGCAACGTTATCAAGTGATTGAACATAGAGGTAAAACTGATGATTATCATTACTCACCTTACCAGCATCAACAGCTCCACCAAGAGCACCAAGTTGTTCCTCTACACCAACCGAGCTGAACTGTCGGATTGGATCATATTCGGTTTCTCCAAACATGGGAACATAGCTGCAAAATCAGCCATGAGTTACTTCAGGAGTACAATATTGGTTGGTGCAAAAGAAACAAAACTGAAAATAAGCAATTTTCTTTTCATATATCCCCAAAATTGTGCTTAGCCATGTAGCTACTTTAATATCTGCTGTATCCCCTTGGGTGCAAACAATTCCTTGGGGCCAGCCCGCCAACGAAACCGGAGTATTACCCAATTCATGTGAGGGGGCGCTTTACACAGGTCCGAGGTTTACCTAACAGGGATGGGTACAGGAAGTGGCCTTGCCTTAAAGGGGTTCCTCGTTATCAAAAAATATATATACATCTACAATATCTGAAAACACTAGACATATGATCCACATACAAACCGATCTGGCCAATGAATTTGATAAAGATCGATGTAGTCGGTTCGCATTCGCAGCAAGCTGCACCATTACAAACAATAACTCATCAGAGCATAATATAAATTGCTTGAGAATAACTGAAGAACCATACATCTCATCCTTTGGTTTCCTCAGTTTAAAAATACAATAATGTTTCTAAACAGAAAACATCCCCGTAATGCTATAACAATTTCCCATTATAAGAAACCATGCACTATAACTCTTAGGAAAAAATCAGGGTAACACCAGATATAACATTCTATAGTTTTTTCTTGATGGTTGTTCTCATGGAGACCCATACCAGGTAGTACTGACACTATTTACATCTATCTTTTCGAAAATATCATCTCACACTCTCTAGCCCAGCTGGTATGGATATTCTATGCAACCTACGCTGAGATGGATTCATAATAATATTTCCTTTGTAAAAGTGGCTTCTTCAATCACTATGCAGTGGCATTTACATATACCTAGGGCATAGGCATTCCTACAGAGGACCATCCTGTTTCAAAAATGTTTTTTTTTTCCTGAGCCTGTTTCAAAAATGTTAATGTCCAAACTTAAATCTACTGCAAAGACCAAGTCTACAATGTCTGAGCAAAAATGCAAAGACAAGACAAGAAATCATGTGAGCTTACCTTCTTTATAAAAGTGGAGAACTAAAATGTAGCTACTTATCCCAAAAAAAAAAAAAAAAAAACAGAGAGAGAGAGAGGACTAAGAGATTCCTCAAAATATATAGCATGCTAGCAAACATATAGTGTGCATATAACCATTGGTAATAATAATTAGTCCCAAAAATTTAGTCCAATTGATGACATGGTGAATACAAAATATTCAATCCCGCTGCAACTACACATAAATACGTGTAAAAACCAACCTGTTGTCAATGGCGTCAGTAATATTCCTGGCATCCAAACACTTTGGCCCACCTCGAATCCAAGACATTTGCCCAGATGGTCCAGTAACCTAGATTAAAACAATACACAATAAACCATTATTTTGATACAACACTAGGATCAGAACAGTCAAAGAGGCTATAACATATACAAATATTGAACTATAACAACAACAATAACAATAATATAAGACAATACAGAGGCCACAAAGAAGGTGCCTTCATATGCATATACGATCTCTCAACTTAATCTGGAAAATCTGGAGTGACTAACTTAATCCAGAAAATGTAGTTCAGTGTTTTACACACCAACCCAAACAATCATTATGGAGCCAAAACCAGATTCGACAAACTCAACTTCAGATTGAAATGCCTTCCTATTCCCCTAAAAGAATATCACAAAATTGTATGTCTGTCATAATAAAGTTTAATCGGTCTTAAGTGCACTTCTAACCAATAGTAAACACATATTAAGCCAAATTTCTCAAAAGGGACAACTATCAAAATCCTTAAAAAGTTTCCATGTAATAGTCTTGAAAATTTAATCATTGCAAGGAACTGAAAACAAGCACTAAAAGCAAATTCATCGTCCTAATCAACAGCATGGTCAGGGATTTCTGGTTGGCCTACCTACCCATCACTGAAGCCAGAGCGTAGGACTCAGAGTTCCAAATGATAAAGGCAAAAAAGACTTTCGAGCAATGCAGTAAAACAAATATTTTTGACAACTAAATTTCATTCAAAGGTGACCTCTTGCTGGACTAACCATGATCATATGGTAATTAACCAATTAGAGATAAACTATGTAACTTTAAAAGCAAAAAGCTCTAGAGCTGAGTTAAGACCTTGGTGGCCAAGACGACACGGTCCCGAGAGATCTTCCTATCATTAATCCAACGGCCCAGGTACTCCTCGCTCCTACCCTGAGTCTCAGCACGCTGAGGCACTGGATACCTGCAGTTCCCAACATACAATGTTACCGCATACACAGAAGCTGATATCTCGAAAGAATACAAAACCCATAAAGAGACTGCAAAGAAAAACGGTGTACAGTACAGAAAATATGCAGAAGCTAAATTTCATAAGCACGCCAAAAAAAAAAAAAAAAAAAACCGAGAAAAAGAATCGCAGGGGTTAAGGATGTGTACATTTCTGCAGAGTCGAAGAAGTTGACTCCGGCTCTGAAAGCCACGTCAAGGAGGCGAAAGGACTCGGGCAAGGTGTTCTGTTCACCAAAAGTCATGGTTCCTGAGGAAAAAAGAGAAGGGTTTTAAGCTCGGTTGAAGGAGTAGTAAGTAGCAGCAACCAACACAAAAAGAGAAAAGAGAGAGCAAGCAGCGAAACCGAAACAGAGCCTTGAAACTGCGAGATTGGGAGCGAGGTTGAAGAGAGGTACGGACATTGTGTCCCGGAATCTGTGGGGGCAGTGGGCGGGCAATCAAAAATGGGATAAGGATATACGAGAAGGTTCTTGAAGAGGGACAAAAACGAATGAATTGGAGATGCAGGGGATCGAACCCTGTACCTCTCGCATGCAAAGCGAGCGCTCTACCATTTGAGCTACATCCCCGATTGTTGAGATACAATCACAGATTTAATTATTTATTTTCGTTTTAATAAAAACAATATCCCAATTTGATGACTAACTGAGAATGGGCTGTAAAAATAACAATAGCCGACTGGGCCTAATGGGTCATTTAAGATCAGATTCCAATTCGAGGGTTTAGAGGTTAGCTCTATTAAAGCACATGATGATAAGGGCCGACAAAACAGGTTGATGAGTTAACTCATTTATGATCCGTAATGACCCACCACCCTATTAGCTTTCACTTGACACGATTCGTTTAGCTAAATGGGTGAAAATTTTCAACTTGGACACGACACACCAAAATTAATGGGTTACCGTGTTAATCTAGAGACAAAATCAGAATAAGAGAGAAAGAGAGATATCGGAGACAGAGTGAGAGGGAGAGGGAGAAAGAGACGTGAGCTGAGAGAGATGGATGCGGCAACGGCGAGAGAGAGAGAGGCAAAGCTAGCGAGTGGTAGTGTGTTAGCGTTTAATCTAAGGAGTTAAACTTAAGAGATGGAATTAGGGTGAGAAGAAAGGAAGAAGGAGACAGCTAGGGTTGGTTTGCAAAAAGAGAAAGGCAGGAACATTCTCAATGAAGTGAAAATAGATTTGCAGCTTATTCAATAAAGTTGGACACATGAAGCACATTGCATTGGGGTAAAATCAGCTAGCAAGCATTATTGATATAATGCTTAATAGTTGTATCAAGGTACAGAACGTGCAGTTTTGGGAGTACAAGAATAAGGAGGAAGCTTTTATGGGCTGCTTAGTAAGCTTGGGTTAAAATCGGCATTTAATCTAAAGGCAGCACATGTAGGCTTTTTCTTTTTTATTATTATTTTTTTTAATAATTTAAACGAGTGTGGCCGGTCACCCACGAGTTGACCCTCTAGGAACAAAATAAACGGGTTGACCCATTTTTGACCCAAACCAGTTAAGGGTAAACTCAAACCCGGTAACTTCGTGTCAGGTTCGCGGATCGTGTCAAAATTGCCAGCCCTAAATGATAACGATCCTCAACAAAGTTTGAAATCATAGTGATATCCTTAACAAGAGTAGCTCAAGTTAAAAGAAATGCTAGCTTCCCCAAATTCTTTTCTTAAATATTTGGTTTCAAAATGATGCATTACTATTTCATGTGTTGGTAACACTATTTACTAAAACAATAGATCATATAGTCACATGCGACGCACATGACCACTTTTCCATTCAACCTATCAGCTGAGGCTAATGGAGTGGATTGTTTGCTACAAAATTGTAATTTGATATATCCAAGTGTCCTACATGTTTTGTGGAGCTTTTTTGAAAATGTTTGGTAAATTAAGGGGGCTTAAGTGTATTAAACCGTAATACAAAACTTTAGAAACGAAATTGTACGTTCAAATGGAGCTAAAAGACCAAATTGACAAAAAAAAAAAAGTTAGACTTGATGCGATCAAATGAATATACATATGTTTTTCGAGATTGAAGGTGTTAGAATACTAATTAAATAATTAAATTTATCATTTTATAAGCTTATACTTTTGGGATAGGTGATAATTTAATAAAGAAATGTTACGGTTCCTCTTGGTATTTTCTTGATCCTACGTAGATATTGCTTTCTAAAAAAACTTACCACATTGATCTCTAATTTTTTTTTAGAAAATAATATCCATCTAAAATCATGAGAATACAAAGAAGAACCGTAGCATTTCTCAATTTAATATAGTAATTTTACATATCAGGTCTCATTAGAAATTATAATATTAATTAAATTCATATGTTAAGGGCAAGTATTACTAGTTAGTTAAATTTAAAGCATTGATATGAACTTAAAGGCTTATGTCAGGAAGAACAAATAAGTTGGTGATGAATTTCACCCAAAGTAGTAAATAATCGAAGGTTGTTGACACAACATACCTATCTTAACAAATGTAGATGTGGTTTAAGGTAAGATAGAAATGAGCCACCAAACCAGAAAACAAATCAAACACATTCAATTCAAATCCTCTTTAAGAAGCAACAGAAATTTCAATTGGTATAATAGTTGTCAGCATCTTGAATTGTGGGCGAAGAATGGTCGTAATCATCATGTCCATGCATCACAATCCCTTGCTTGTGGGCTTGGTTCTGTTAATTATGTTGGAATGATTATGGAGCAAGTATTTATAATTGCTAATGTCTGTCGTATGTCTGTGGAAACTCTTAGAATTATTATATACCTTACCTAAGGTCATGATAATACTTGTTGATTAACAAAGTAACAATGATAATTAAGTAGATATTACTCATGGAGATATTTTAAATCCGCATTGATTGACGTGATAAGTGCTACACAATTGTCACGTCAATTTATAATGGACTCATAATAAAAGTTATAATACCCCTAATAGTAAGGTTGACAATTTTTGTCACAGTCCGCGAATCCAAAACAAACTAATTAGTTAACAAACATCTGATAATTAATCGAAGGTTGTTTATAAATGCGAAATTAGGGGATTAGGGTTGAGGGGTCTAACCCGTTAAATTATATCATTGCCTTGATACAACTTGAACTCGATACAGGACACTAGGACTGGCAATTTTTGATACGACCCGGACCCACAAACTTGATACGGACCCAACACAAAATTATCAGATTATGGTTGAAGGGTTTGACTTGTTTAATTAAATATGTTGAGTTAGGGTTGACTTATATAGAAGATAGTCTTATACCCAGATCTTGATACAAGACACTATGACTGACGATTTTTGACACGACTCACGAACCTGAAACAAAATTTATCAAGTTAGGGTTGAGGGGTTTGACTCGTTTAATTAAATAAGTTAAATTAGAGTTGACCTATATAATCTTATACCCAGATCTCGATACGATCCGAACCCAACATGCTAATACTAATTGCCACTCCTATCTAATAGCACTCAAGTCGTATATCTAAATTTAATTGAAGTAATTGAATTTGTAATGTTGATGACTTCTTGTTGGGTATGTATGGATATTTTTTATTTTTAGTTTGAAAAAGTATTAGAATTAAATATAAAGGTGAATTATACTTTGAATTGTTCTCCAAGTGTACGGAATTATATTTTGAATTGCTTATTAATCTGTTAAACGGATGAACAGAAAAGAAACAAGTAAATTAACAAACACGGCAAGCTATAATTATTGGTATAAAATGGATAATTAATGTAACCCACTCTAACTTAAATTGTTATTTTCTTCCTCCTTGCGATTATACGGGCGAACTTATGCAATGCATGGTCTTTTTTATAGGACACATTTTGACCGATCAAATTTCACGTGCCTTAAAACCCACGTGCCATATCCCAAAGGAACCAGGGAGAAATTCAGAGAGCCGCCTCTGACCAATGAAGCCACCGTGTACTGATAAGCTCAGATTATCATGAGAAATCCTCACGACCCCGTCGTCAACAATTTGTTCATTTAGTATTTGCAATTTTTTTTTTTTTTTTTTTATATTTTTCAAAAAAGAAGAAGAAGAAACTATGAAACAGTGACCCGGGAAAGGTAGAAAAGGCAGTCATTGTTGAAGTGATTAAGAGTAAACTTGAATCAAATCCCACTTCTTCTTCTTCTTCGTCTTTTATCTCTCTCTCTCTCTCTCTCTCTCTCTCTTTTCTCTTATCTTCTGGTGTCACTCTCCTATGTTTCTTTCTTCTGTGTGTCCATGGAAGATCTCTGACATGACAACCTTCGGTTTCTTGTCCATGGTATGTCCAAATCCGAGTTTCCACCACCTCTTGTAACTTGAATTTCTATTTTCATATTATGCAGTTTCATTTAGTGGGTTTATCGATTTTTTGATTTTGTTGCTTGTTTTCTGTTCTGGAAGCCTTCAGTTTTTGTTTCTCATTTTGGGTTATGCTTCTTCAGTAAATTCCACAACAAACATGCCATTAAGAAGATTATTCCAACATCTTCTTCATATCTCGTTTATCTTGCAAGTTTGAAAGGTTCTTTTTGGATTGGTATAACAAAAGTCTCCAGATTTTTGTGGTTTTCTAATTTGTAGGCTATTGGTTTTTGTTTCCATGTGTTTTCTAAGATACCATTCTTTTCTCCCCTGTGCCATCAGTTAAATTTCTTTGTACCTACTCTAGTGTTTTTATTTCATATCTTCTTATATAGTTCAACTATGCAGTGTACCTGAATTTTCTCTCAGATTTAAGTTTCTTTTTTTAATGGGTAACTTGTAATTGGCTCTTTTTGTCATGGGTTGGCTTCTAATCCATATATGGGGGTCATATTTGCAGAGAAAACCAGATGCTACTTCTGTTGCCTCTGCTTCTGCTCAAGGTAAAAAAAAATAAAAAAATCCTGTTTTCTTTCACTTATTTACTCTGAATTCTAGATTTCTCAGGTACCATTCTTTGCATTATCATGTTGTAATGTCTTTGTTTCTTGTCAGGTTTCTGATCTTTAACTATGAAAAAGAAGGTAGATTTGTCTCCTGTTGGAATTCTTGAGGACTATTTTAAGAGCTCAGAATCTGAAACATGTTCTTCGAAAGAACACAATGTAGACTCTAAAGCAAAACAAAACTCAAAATCCAATTCTCGCTGGCATTGGCATGGATTTGTCCAACTATTGAGAATTAGATCCAAGCAGTCATTAGCCACTTTGCATCCTCTCAGTGTCATGAAGCTTTCAAGAAGAATGAGCAGTAGTATGAGGGAGGCCACAGCTTTGGTGACAAATTTTCGTGTAGATATTGATTTGAACTACACCAAGTTAGCTTGGAAGAACTTTACCTTGCATGAGCTACAGAGGGCAACCAACTACTTCAGCCATGGTTTGTAGTGCGATTCAGTAGTTTTTATAATAGTATACAATTGAGATAACGTACAGTGAGAATCAGCTATTAATTCTTCCCTTTTATAAGCCCATGCCGATTTAAATGCTGTCAAATCATCTCAATTTATTTTCAGCATGCCCATTTGGATAAAGCTTTGCTTGTTGCAGAGAATATGATTGGAAAGGGTGGTTATGCTGAAGTTTACAAGGGGTGTTTGGAAAATGGGCAGCTAGTAGCAATCAAACGTCTAACAAAAGGAACAACCGATGAGATTATAGGGGACTTCTTATCAGAGCTTGGAATTATGGCCCATGTGAACCATCCAAATACTGCTAAGTTAATTGGTTATGGGGTTGAAGGAGGAATGCACCTTGTTCTTGAACTATCTCTACATGGGAGCTTAGCTTCTATGCTTTATGGTTAGTTTTCATTTTTGGGTTACTATTTTTTAAAAATTTTACAGACTTGTTTAATTGTATTTCCTTGTTTGAAAATATGTTTTTATAGGTTCAAAGGGGATTCTGGAATGGGGTGTTAGGTATAAGATTGCATTAGGGACAGCCAAGGGTTTACTATATCTTCATGAGGGTTGTCAGAGAAGAATAATCCACAGAGACATTAAGGCTGCAAACATTTTGCTTAAAAATGACTTTGAGCCTCAGGTATTTTTCTAGTCAATAGCCGCTTAACGAACCGGGATCCTCTGCAATTGAGATTGCAAAGTGTTCGGGCAGATAGGCCCCATCAAGAGCTTTCACAATTGCAAACGGGGATCCCGATCCCGTTCCCGTTCCCGTTCCCGATCCCGATCCCTTATGCATGATATTTGTGTAGACTGGACTTAAATCATATCCGATTTCAGATTTGTGATTTTGGGCTTGCAAAATGGCTACCAGAGCAGTGGACTCACCATACAGTATCAAAATTTGAAGGCACATTTGGGTTTGTAAACCACTTTCTTTTGTCAGATTATCCATCAAACATTTTACTCATATGGACTCATCCCTTTAACTCTTAGAGTGCAGGTATCTTGCTCCAGAGTACTTGCTGCATGGCATAGTAGATGAAAAAACTGATGTTTTTGCCTTTGGTGTGCTGCTATTGGAGCTGGTCACAGGGCGCCGAGCCCTAGATTACTCGAAGCAAAGCCTTGTTTTGTGGGTATGTTTCTTCCTTATACATGCCTATTCAGGTGCTGGAGTTGTATGTTAAATGCACAACTCAATTGGAAGCTATTGATGTTTTCTTTTTCTTGTCACTGTGTCAAGGCAAAACCTTTGCTGAAGAAGAATGCCATTATGGAGCTCACTGATCCCTCTCTGGCTCATACCTACAACTCTCGACAGATGAATCTTGTGCTCTTGGCTGCTTCTTTATGCATACAAGAGTCCTCAATTCGACGCCCTTGTATGAGTCAGGTATGTTGTAACATCCCGGTTTCATATTGAAAAGATGAGTACTAATTCATGTAGAGTGGGTGGTTTATGAAAACATTCATGGGTGCTAAAACTAGACTTTATAAATAATTATAATTTATAAGGAATTAAACTTCAAATTGACTAGTCATTTTAAAGTGATAGCGAAACCAAAATTTTTAGTGTGGGAGACGTGACTTTTTAGTTTTTTTATTTTATTTTTATGTAAGTTGGAGAGACAAACTTATATAAATACAAAAGCATACATATGATATCTTTATATGTGTGTTTGTGCGTGTTTATATAAAATAAAAGTATAGAAGTCTTAAATTTAATCTCATGGTATCACAAATATACAATAGTATAAACAACTAGTAAAATAGACTAAATACGATATATAAGGTCCAAGAAAAAAGGTACCTTTAAGGATGAACTCTTTCTAATAACAATCTATTAAAGCTCCAAACAACAACAATGTTAAGAATCAAATCAAATAATGGTGATATCATAAATGATTAAATCATTTAACTTGTGATGTCAAAATAAATATTGTGACCCAAATGACTGCAAAATAACCCCTCAGAGTCCCAAATTCAATTGAGTTTCTTGGCGAACTAAAATATGCGGGAAACCTAAATAAATATGGGTATTTTAAGTTTTTTTTTTTTAATTTTTTTTTTATACAGGAAGAGGGGGTAAAGGAGACACAAATATTATTTTGGGGGGACAAAAATATCATTTTGGGAGGATAATACCATGTTAAATTACCAGTTGTCTCATAAGCTTAAGCTAATAGGAAGATGTAAATTTAATCACTTAATCATTATTTTAACAAAGACAAGTTTTGAAAAAATTTCCCCTTAATCGCTACATATGTCACGTTCATATTCTTAAATTTTTGGGATAATCGGTTATTTAATATGATGTAAACAGAAGTTTTGAGTCAGTGTAGAGTAAAATGTGATGACTTTGCATATTGCAGCCGCAAAGAAACCATGTTTAACAATTTTCATTTGAACATGGGAAGCAGGTTCTGCAGCTTCTAAATGGTGACTTCAGCTGCTTAAAAAGCATGAAACAATGTCGAACGGCATTCTTCAAAAAAGCTCTCCGCCGCGAGCTCATCAGTGCAGAAGAGTGCGACCGATTCAACCAAAAATTACATGATGTTGATGATCATTAGCATTTTAGCCACAAGAAACGAAGGATTATGGTTTCTAGCCGGTCTACTTAGAAGGATGTTAAAGAACAACCTCAAAGAGTGACATTGGTGGAAGCTTGAAATGTTCAATTAACTTGCATTGTAGAGAATCCTCTGTACAGTTTTAGTTGGAGCAAGTTTTATATTACGAACAAAAGTTTCCCTCGAAATCGGGTGGGAAGGAATCCGTCCATAGAGAATGAGGGGGTTGCGGGGCCTTATACCCTAAGCTATTTGGAGAAGATGGGCCATGCCGCTATCTTTTTATAAACCGCCTGAATTTCATTGAAATAAGTAAATTCGATTTGTCCTTAAAACGTATGATTTTTAGATGCATTTTTAATAAAATTCATAAGACATATTATTAGAACAAAGGTAAAGAAGGGGTACTGAAAGGGTTTAATTTTTTAGATATACAAAAAGATTTGAAAATAAATATAAAATAATTTTTTCACCGGAAGTTAATGTCATCTATAAAATAGTATAATAGGGTAAGCTTAAAAAATAATAATAAAAAATAAAGTATAGTAGGGTGAATGATTGTGTAGATGAGTGGATGAGTTAGGTTAGACTTACTTTATACAGGAACCTACCAAAAATCAGCTACAATGAATCTTTCACGCTAATATCCAACACCACATAAACCCCCAATCTTGTCAAGGCTACGCACTCCCACCAACAGATTAGGCTTAGGTACTTTAAATAAAATTACAATATAGATGCGGTAATTTTTTTTTTTATTGAATTTTAAGTGTTTTATGAGAATGAGAGATAAAAGTAAAATTCAATTTAACCTTTAAAACAACACCTAAATCAAATCTCCATTAAAATTCTTTTAAACTTAGTCCTTTTATATATATATATATATATATATATATATATATATATAGTTAAGAAAATTGTCGAAACGATTTAATTGATGACAATTTAATAAACTGAGTTGACAAAAAAAATTGTTTGTTTGATAAAAAAAATTTAGAGAGTTTTTTTTTTAAAAAAATATTTTGATGTGACATAAAAATAAAATAAAAATAGTTTTAAGTATTTATATTTAGAGTTATTTGTAATTTTTTTTTATTAAAACATAAAAAGCTTCTTTTTTTTTTTAAAAAAAAAATAATGTTATCAAACCGGATGAAACTTTTATTATTGTTTTGCAAATAACAACAACTAGTGCATTGAATTTGAAGTGACGCCATATTTGTCCCTTAGTTTAACCAAATAGCCATGTTCCGCAAATGACATCATTTTAGTATCCTCTAGGATGTTATCACAAAAGCGTTATTATGAACTCATTCTATATACATAAAATACTAAAGTCAAGATTCTAATTACAAAATCCTCTAGATTTCAAAAATGTCCTGAGTCTCTAGGTAATTTCCAAGCCCAAATGGTGTCATCTTGAACATAATCCGACCAAATGGGAAGGAAATTATGTCATTTTATTATTTATTTTAAAAGTTAAAATAGTTGAATGGATGTAAATTTAAGAATAATTATAAAAATTATTTTCTATTTTAAGAAGATGGGTAAATCCCGGGACGAAAGAGGGGTAGAGGCCATACCCCCATAATTCATAAGGAAAAAAAAAATTAAGGTAAAAAAAAAAATAAAAAAAATAGCATACTGATCCCTAGCAACAAATTTTGTTGGCCTTTGGCCCTTGCATATACTGGTTTTTATCTCTATCGTTGAGTGAATCCACTATTAAATTTGTATGGGATTTACATAAGTCCGTAAATTTAATGGTGAATCTATTAAATTTGCAAAAAGATATAATTACAAGATGGTTGAGAGAATAACCTATAACATATCTCTAAATTTAGTCAGCATTTTAACACGAGGCATGTTACACTAATGGGTTCCAAAATATTGTAGCCAATCCTGTCTCAAAACCACTAACATTTCTCGGTTATGGTTAAATTAGATTTTATAGGTCTAATAATCTATATATTCTTTGAAAAAAAAAAATTGTTAAATGACGTAATACCACGTACATAGTTAACTCCAAACAAAATAAAATATTCACTTAAAATTGATTCTCTTCGTTTTACACAACTATATTCTAAGTAATAAGTGAGCATGAAGTGGAGAACATCTCGTTAGTTACTTAGTTAAGTTTGAGAGGAATTTTTGTCCTTTCATTTTTTGATGTGACGAAAATGCCTCTCAAATATAACTGATTGAATGCTCTCCGGTTCAAATGAATTGGAGATGATTCTAATTCGAGTGAGCAACAAACTAATTAAATTGATATTCACTTTATTATTTTATTAATTATTGATAATTAAAAACTCGTAATAAAAACTATTGGTCACTCTCATAAAAAAAAAAAAATATTAAGGGATAAATGCAAATTAGTTCATATGATTGGCTTAAATTACAAATCGATCATTGTCCTATCAAAATGAACTCAAATAAATATTTTTATATTATATCTAATTAAATATTTTTTAATTCAAATAAAATAAAGGAAATTATAATTTGAGAAACTTTTAAATTTCTTTTAATATGACGGGACGTAATTTATGATTTAGAGCAACCGCGTCAACTAATTTTACACTTAACTCAAATAGTATACTCGCACTGAAACTGCAATTTCCCATCACAATAAATGAAAAAGACGAGTTAGCTTTGTCAATGACGGGACATTGATTAGAGTAATAAAATCAACTATCGAATCCCAATGCCAAAACGATGAAAACAAGCAAAACCAAAACGGCGTGTGTCAGGGGATAACTTGGGCATCACTAATAAGATATTCTTTCTTTCTCAAGCTATCAATAATTCAATATCGGCGGTTTCCACCATTTTTTTATTTATCCGGATTAGGATCGATTATTTAATTTATAATTCTTACATCTTCGGTCCATTAAGCAAACTTAAGCATGTTTAATAATGATTTTGATAATTTATTATTTAATAAAAAAATGATGTGATATAATATAAATATTTTTGGGAAATTTACATTTTAAAAATACTTTATATTTCAATTTTTTTAATGTCTTGAATAAATTGTTAATAATTTTGAAAAAATAATTATTTAATTTCATATAATATAATGTTACTAGTTATAATAAATTAATAATTATGATAAATATTGAGATGATAAAAGTCATCTTAAATAATTTAATTACAAATATTGACATTTTAAGAATTTTATTATGATAATGTTGAAAATTGCATGCCACTTCCTTGATGAGGGGAACTTATAAACAGTAAAGAATGGCTTCTAGAGGCTGATGGGGGTGAGCCGGTGAGAATATCTATGAATCTATGATGCCTAAATTATCAAGAGACTTAAAAAACCTCTTGTTCTTTGAAGGGAAGAAAGTTTGGGATAAGTGTGTCAAATGAATGAGTGAACTTATGGCAACCATAAATGAGTAGGCACTCAACAATAAAAGCAATACTGAAACAAATACAAGCACAAACAATAGACAGTGAATCTATTGATGGTCTCAAAGGAACTATAAACGATATGAGCATGTTTAAGAGTTGCACAAGCCGATAACAAATGGCAAGGAGGCTAGATAAGGAGCCTCATGAGGTAATAGTAATGACCGCCGTGAAGTGGTTGTTGAGAGGAAAGTTCTGTTGAAGATTGAAAAGGACAAGGGGGAGTAGGATTTGGAAGGTCAAGGCCACGGCACATGAGAGTTTGATGAAGGCGCGGAGGTGAGCAGTGGGACGTGGAACGACCGATGAAGGTGTCTTCCTCATACGATTTTGCCACGCAGTGTCTTTCGATTGAGTTGTCACACCGTGGGTAAGCAACATTTAATACCAACTATTCCTTCGAGGAGAGTGGTGTTCCCATACCTTCTCCGTCGTGAATTAGGATTTTTTCCATTTCAAATGAACTGGATAATATCTAGTTAGTTTTAGTGGAGTGATATTTTTGTTTCCTTAAAAAGTGAAAAAACAAAAATGCCCCTCCACTATAATTAAACAGGATATTATTCAATTCATTTGAAATGAAAATGGCTGTGTTACCCCTTTTTAAATAAGAGGTGGGATCGAGTGCAAAGCAGTCTATTGCAATCTTTCTACCACTGCGGAAATGCGGTTGAACCGATGGACTAATTTCGATTTCGGCCTATCGTTGCTTGGAATGGACTTCCTGGCCTGGGCCCAGTAGGTGAAAGTATAGGTGTATCATATTTTAGAAATATTTTATTTTATTTACATTATTTTCCTTAAAATTTAGAAAAAAACAAAATTAACCAAAATAAGAAAAATAAGAAAAAAAGAAGAAAAAGGAAAAAAAAAAAGGAGAAGAAGAAGAAGTGAAATTCAACTTATACAGCCCAAAGCGGTGTGTTTATAACTCTAGTGGATGAGAGAGAGAAAGCGAAAGAAAGCAGAGTGAACTTAGATTGAAACTACAGAGAGAGAGAGAGAATGTGAAATAGGAGCAGAAAACACAGAGAGAGAGAGAGAGAGAGAGACAGAGAGAGAGGCTTCGTGGAGGTGTGAAAGTCAAACAGAAAGGAAACGGAGAAGAGATTTGTGCGAGTGTTTATCTTTTGGGATTGTGTGGTCGATTGCGATCGTGTTGAAGTAATCGGATGACATGCCCGATCGTCGGCGGCGATCGGAGATGTTCGTCGTCGGAGGCGGTGGAGGAAGAGGGAGGAGGTGGCGGAGGGAGTAGCTCCGGCGAGTCTGTGGCAGTTGAGAGAGGTAGTGGTGGATGATGAAGAAGGGAAAGGGAAAGAACAACGGCTTGTTGCCCAACTCTCTGAGGGCCATATCTTCGTGCCTCAAGACCTTTTCCACGAATGCCAGCACCGTCGCTTCCACGGTACGCTCTGCCGGCGCGTCGGTCGCCGCTTCGATTTCCTCTGCTTCCTCCGAGGATCACAAGGATCAGGTACATCTTTCAGACTTTGACTTTTCATTTCTCTCCTATTTCGTAAATTCCAGACTTGCTTTGATATATGCTTCAAATTTCTGCCTAATACTGTTCATCGTTGTTTGCTTCGCATGGGAGATTTAATTGTAAAATCTCTTTGATTTTTATGCCTGTCAAAATTTATGTTAGTTCAGAGCTGAAACTTTCATTACGTGGCTAGCCTGTTGAGTATCTCAATTGAACTCAAAAACGCCATAGGCCTCATGGATAGTGGCGAAGCCAGGAGCAGTTTGAGTATATGCAAATTGTCTGCAGACTGTATGCTGCAATAAGATTTTAACACACGTGTACGTGCAATATGTTTAAATACGGAGGAATAAGTTACATTGTGAGTGAGACTACATATATTATTCAACTTCAGCTTAAATGTAGTGGGGGGATTGGCTTAAGAATGTTTCTGTTAATATAATAGGATGAAAGATAGATTTAGTGGTAACTAGAAAAACAGGGGAAGAAAGCCAAAGTTGGTGAGGGGGGAGACAAAGAGAGAACATTTACAACTTTGAAAGTATCTCTAGAATTACAAAACTCAAAACCTAGTTTTATATTGTAATTTTAAAAGAAAAATTATCCACTAAATGTTTGGATGTTTCAGGAAAATTTCAACATATAATATCGCGTATTGACAATGAAAAATTAAGTGTGTGATACAGTGTATTCGATTTTGCACTTAAAAAACTATTTATTCTCATTGTATATTTTATTTTATTTTTTTTCTTTTAAAAAAATGAACACCACATTTTTAGTCTTAAAAATAGGTCTAATGTAATGAAACTACGAAATTCTGTTTTTCTTTTTTGGGGAGGGGATTGGCATCCCCACCTGGCTCTGTCCGTGCTTATGGGCTTTTACCAACTGGTCATCCGTGATCACCCCTATGTTGAAGTTAATACACAGCTTCTTAATAGTGCTTTAGCTGTTTGAGCAAGTTATATGGTGCTAGTATAGTAAAAAAATTTAGACCTCAAGTTGCCTTTCTCATATGTGAGTGAAGAACATATAATCTTACCAAATCTGTCGCATTTGGTTCTTCCCATAGTTTGTGATAGTTTACTGGGAGATTGGTGAAATTTAGTTTGGAAATTAAGTTAAAGGGGCATGATACTGACTATGTGGGAAATGATTGTGTTTGAATGACACTTTGTTAAGTGTTTGAACTGTATTTTAAATATGACCTTGCTTTGGAAAAACAAGACTGTTTGTAAAAGGTATGGTTACATATGTATTCTACTAGAGTTAATCTATATGCCATTCATGCAATTCTTTTGGCTTTTAATTTTATACAATGGTGTTTGGTGCTTTCTTTTAGCTTGCACCTTATAGATAATATTCCATGGTGTTGTCATGATGTATATTTCTTCCAGCATATGTGGATTGGGGTTAAAATTATACAATATTTTGATTCTGAAGACATTTTTTTTTTTCTTTTTGCAATGCGTAGTGTTGGATTCCCTATTTCTTTGCTTTATGCATCTGCTCCCCTTTTTGTAGAGCTGTATTTACCAGATTGTGCTTCTGAACTTTGGTTGGTGAACAGGTAACCTGGGCTGGCTTTGACAGGCTAGAGCTTGTTCCATCTGTCTTCAAACATGTTCTCTTGCTTGGTTATCAGAATGGCTTTCAAGTCCTTGTTGTTGAGGATGCCTCTAATTTCAGTGAACTCGTTTCGAAGCGTGATGGCCCAGTTTCATTCTTACAGATTCAGCCCTTCCCTGCATTGACTGATGGTAATGAAGGATTCAAAATGTCACATCCTTTGTTGCTGGTTGTTGCAGGGGATGAAACCAATAGTTCAAGCCTTGGTCAAAACCGTAGCAATTTGGGTGGGTTAGGCAGAGATGGTAACATGGAGTGCCGATCAGGAAACTGTGCCAATTCTCCTACAGCTGTTCGATTTTACTCCCTTAGGTCTCATTGCTTTGTGCATGTCCTGAGATTCCGGTCTGCTGTCTGTATGGTTAGATGCAGTCCTCGTATAGTAGCTGTGGGTCTTGCAACACAAGTAAGATGGCTTATCTATGGCATTTATTTAGTTAGAACCACGTTAAGTTTAGAAGTACAGATATGTAGGTTGAATGATATTTAACCATCCAGTATATTTTTCGGATTTTCTGTACTCTGTATTCATCTGCCTTTAACTCCTAATTCCTAACGTGAGCACCTATATGTTATCATGAGTCTGCAATTAACTTGTTCAATGAATCTGCTGCTTAGGGTATAGATTTGGGCTGTTAATGGGATGGTGTATTTCTGTCAGTAATTGGTCTTAATTTTTGAAGTCCTTTTTGGTAGTCAGGACTTAAGAAGTAGATTCGTACTCTGAAGGTGTGATGCACTATCGTGATATCAATCTATTGAAAGCAGTGGCATTTATAATATAAGGGTTATGTACCACCTAATTGACTAAATCTTTTTGATATTTGGTGGCAGATTTACTGCTTTGACGCTCTCACTCTCGAGAATAAGTTCAGTGTTCTCACCCATCCTGTTCCTCGGTTGGCAGGACAGGGAACCGGTGGGGTTAACGTTGGTTTTGGTCCGATGGCTGTGGGTCCAAGGTGGTTAGCTTATGCTTCCAACAACCCGCTGGTGTCTAACATGGGTCGCTTAAGCCCACAAAACCTCTCTCCTTCTCCTGGAGTTAGCCCATCAACATCACCGGGCAGTGGGAGTTTGGTGGCTCGCTATGCAATGGAGTCTAGTAAACAGTTGGCTGCTGGACTAATCAACCTGGGGGACATGGGATGCAAAACTTTATCTAAATATTGTCAAGAACGGCTCCCTGATGGATCGAACTCTCCAGTATCACCAAATTCAGGCGCGAAAGTTGGCAGGCATGCAGGATCAGATATGGATAATGCGGGGATGGTTTGTCTTTAATTCCCTCTGGATATTTGCGTATTCTAACTATTATATGGAGACCATTGATCTTAATATTGGGCCTATCTGATGTGAAAGTTAAAAATCTCTTGTGAAACGTAAGTTTTGTTTGTTGTTTGTCCTGGAAATGGTGTCAGCCGACCCTGCTATTATTATGCTTGAATCATAATGCCTTTGATATGTTACATAATGATGTAAAACTTCACTCAAATGCTGGAAATGAACTCTCTCTTTTACTTTTGGAGCATAACTTTTTGGTGGCTAACGCTGAGCCTCTATATGGGTCTTGGGTTTCGGGTGGGAGGGCTTGTATCTTAGGGCTTTTGTGTTCTAACGATTTGTGTGGGTTTTGAAGGCTTTTGGGATTCTCTGGGTGTTTGTTCTTGAAGGTTTTTGAATGGGTCTGTTGGGTGTTTGCTTTGAGGGATTTTGGGTGGGTCTGTTGGGGTTCTTTCGTGGGTGAGTTTCGGGTTCTGCTCTTTCTTTTTCTTTCTCTAGTTAGGTGTTCCCGCTTGTATACTTCCAGTGTACGTAGGGGTGCCTTATGCTTTTAATAAAACTTGATTATTACTTATCAAAAAAAAAAACTTTTTGGTGGCTAAACTTATTGATGCTTTCTTGTCATATTCTGCAAAGTTTTCATGATATAGTTGACCATCATTAAATTCTTTATCTGGAGTAAAAGCTACCAGCATATAATGACTGCTCGGCCCTAACTTCTTTCTTACCGAATAAATAAAACGTTAATGTTTTATTTAGTCTATGAACATGACAATGCTGAAAAGGAAAGAAGAAGTGAGATGTAGTTGGTGACTCTCAGTAGTAATGGCTGACTGCAGGTTGTTGTCAAGGATTTTGTCTCCCGAGCTGTCATATCGCAATTTAAAGCTCATACCAGTCCGATATCTGCACTAAGTTTTGACCCTAGTGGGACCCTTCTGGTTACTGCCTCGGTGTATGGGAAAAACATAAATGTCTTCCGGATAATGCCATCTTGCATACGCAGTGGATCGGGGGCTCAAAGTTATGACTGGAGCTCTTCTCATGTGCATCTTTACCAGCTGCATCGTGGGATAACATCAGCTGTTAGTATACATTCAATTTAAAGATGATTATTGGTTTCTACAGATTGATTTTCTTGTAAGACCTAGATTCATATAAGTTTTATTAATTCCCTTTTCTCTGTTTATCTATCTGACAGATAATTCAAGACATTTGCTTTAGTCATTACAGTCAGTGGATTGCAGTTGTTTCATCCAAGGGGACTTGCCATGTTTTTGTTTTGTCCCCTTTTGGTGGCGATGCAGGGTTTAGAATGCTTAGTTCCCAAGGTGAAGAGCCCTCCCTGTTTCCGGCTTTGTCTGCACCTTGGTGGTCTACTTCGTCTTGCATCAGTAATCAGCAATCTTTTCCACCACCACCACCACCTGTTGCCCTCTCTGTTGTGAGCAGAATAAAATATAGTAGTTTCGGATGGCTTAATACAGTTAGCAATACTACTGCCTCTGCAACGGGAAAGGTTTTTGTGCCATCTGGTGCTGTTGCTGCTGTTTTTCATAATTCTTTATCTCAAAGTCTTCAGCATGCTAACTCGAAGGCCAATACTTTGGAGCATCTGCTAGTTTATACTCCATCAGGTTATGTAGTTCAACATGAACTTCTGCCATTAGTTGGGATCGAAAGATGTGACAGTGGTTCAAGGAACCAGTCAGCTTCATTTGTACATATGCAGGAGGATGAGTTAAGAGTGAAAGTTGAACCCATTCAGTGGTGGGATGCATGCAGAAGGTCAGATTGGCCAGAGAGAGAGGACTGTTTTTCTGGTACCAATTTTCATGGAAAAGATGCTACTGAGGTGATTCATAATAAATCAGGTTCTGGAGATAACTATGGAATGGATTTTCTGTACATAAATGATGGTATCCAGGGTAAAGACATGGTGACAACTTCTGAAAAGTCTCATGAAAGATCTCACTGGTACATATCTAATGCAGAGGTGCAGATAAGCTCTGGAAGGTTACCAATATGGCAAAAATCTAAGGTATTTCTTGTGTTAAAGTTGTGAGACCATTATCTTCTGCTATTTTGGTTGTGATTTTTATTTTTATTTTTTTATTGTTATTATTGTAGATCTGTTTTTATATGATGGATTCTCCAAGAGTTGATACTCTTGATCATGGAGAGTTTGAAGTTGAAAAAGTCCCCATCAATGAAGTTGAAATAAGGCGGAAGGAATTATTGCCTGTTTTTGACCATTTCCTTAGCATCAAATCAGACTGGAGTGACAGGTAATGCCCATATATTATACGTTTGTTTCTGGTTTTGGTATCTCTATATTAATTGGTTATTGATTCTTGTCATGATATTTTCATGTTTGTATCTTGATAAATGATTGTGGTTAAGATGGCTTTGAACTTGTCTATTGTTGGACAAGGATGGTGGTCTATTTGCGTGTTAATTGAAAAGGACATGTCAAAGTAACCTTTCAACGACTTCTATTAACTGTTATTATTGCCGATGTTGTTGTTGTTGATAAGCGGGATAAATTATACTTTTACCTTTATTTTTTATGCCTAGGTGTCACTTCATTAGTCCATATTTTCGTTGTTACCAAAGCACTTAGATGGTTCTTATCTTTTTTCTTTCCAAGTTCATGATGGATTTTCTCGAAGTATTTAAAGATGGCTTATAGGTTTCTTACCATAGCCTTGAGGTTTGTTACTGCTAGGGTTAATTTTGTATCATATACTTTCAATAGATTTTGGTGCCTACAACAATAATTTTCCTTTCAATATTTGATCATAAATGTATATTCCTTGGCTGCTACAGTTTACAGTTATCTGGTGACATAAATGTGCAATCTTAGGTCTAGTTGCATCTGCCAAGAATTTCTCACATTATCTTCTACTTTTGCCATTTGTCAATTTTGGAGTGTTGCCCAGACAACTTGGGGTGTTGTCTGATTGCTCTGAGATTTATAAAGTTAAAGCAAATCTTCTGTTCACTTTGAAGAAACTGAGAATTTCAATCTGTCAGACATGATCCCAGAATTTGTCTGACGTCATATAAGTTCATTGTTCTGAAGAAACTGTCTGTGTCCATGAGTCCTGTTTTATTGTGCTGATTATTTCTGCTATTTATGGAGTACTTGCTTGTTGTTGTTGGATTCAGAGAGCTTTCTGGTGGAAGATATCCTTATTCATCATCTTCAGAGCCTCATCCAGGTGAAGGCAAGATCAACGAAGAGACTGTTATTTGTCACTCAAAGCCAGCATCACTTAGTTCAACTGAAAGCTCTGATGGGGGTAAGAAATGAGTTTTCAGAATTAAATGGTATTTGGACATCATCTGTCAATATTATGCTTGATTGAAAACAATTAATGTCAAACTGCTGAAAGTGCTCTCTTGTTTTTGCATTAACTTACTGGAGGAAAGAGTCTAAAGATATAATCCTTCCACTCCAGGATGTGCTAGTTCTTCCTTAGTGTAGCTACTAGCCAACATGCAGTTCTGGTTTAGGAGTGTTATACTTAAAAATGGAGTCCACATGAATTCCTATTAATTTATTTATGTTCAAAACTCGTCTCAGGTTCATCAAGAAGAATCGAGAATTTGTTTGACTTGGATCAAATAAATAGTGAGAAGTCTTATGCATCTGGTTGCCAAACTTTGAATGAGATTTACCTGGAAAGAAGAGGGAATGCTAATGTTGAGCCGTCTGTATTGAAGCAGAACTCCTCAAACATTGTATCTATTCCATCCGAGCATCCAAAAAATGTCGATTCTCAAGTTGACAATTGTGTCACAAGCGAAGCCCCATGTTTAAACACTGATGGGATAACTGAGGTCTCAAATTTTAGATCTGACCAATATGCTTATAATATGAATGGCCTTGATGAGGCGCCTGCAACTGTGCACAATCCAGTTGATTTTGGGCCGTTGTTTAAGGCGGGGCACTTTGAGATAATGCAGCACAATTGCCATGGATTAACTGAAGTTGGTACTGTTGATGTTGACAGCGGCAACTGTGAGAGGGAAAAACCAGGGGAGGATGGGGAGGACGATGAAATGCTTGGTGGCATGTTTTCCTTTTCTGAAGAAGGTAAGAGACCTGAAACCATAGACGCAACAATTGCTTGACTAATAATGTCTCTGATTGCTTCTGATTACTCTGTTTTGGTCCCATCTTTTTCTCCTTTTCGCAGGTTGATGCATAAATTAAGAAAAGCTTCTGGGTTTGTGCAATTACAGAGTCATCTCATTGAAAATGGGGGGAGAAGGGAGAAAGTTCCGCTTTAGGCCTTCAAGACTAGGGATCGATGGTGTAGAATTTTCGCACAATCAAAGCGAAAAGCAGTGTAAATAAAGACTGACGTGTTGGCAACTAATTAAGCCGACGTGTTGCCAGAGTATGTGGTTGTTCTGTGTCTCATGTACATTCTGTAGATGGAAATTCTTAAATTTGTGCAGGGTGCTGGCTTTGGGCAAGGAGGTAAGTTTAAAAAACTCTTGGTAGAAAGTATGAAATGAGTTTACATTTCCGGTCTTGAAGTTCCAGTCAAGACGGTCTGTACATATGAATTGGTGGTGTGAGCAAGTATTCTCCAGCTGTATAACGTTTTTTTATTTCCCTCTGGGGGCGAAAAAGTGAACAAGGAAAAAGAAAAAGAAAAAGACGAGTTGACATTGTATTCACAGATGCTTTCTTTCTCTTAAGCTGCGGCTGGTGGAAACCGCATATATGATGGAAGACATTGGATATTTGAATTTGTGGTTTTGAAAAAAAAAAAAAAAAAAAAAAAAAAAAAATCTTTAAATTACAATGGTGGGAATGAGGTGGGGTTGGATTAGTTACAATTTATTTCTCTCTAGGTTGCTTTGAGTTTAAGTGTTAATGTGGGGTTTAAGAAGTGCATTTTATTCGCTTAATTTTGCGTCCTTTAATGTTTTTTAATCTAATTATTTAAGTTTGTGTTTTTTGATATATATAACATTACTTATCAAAAAATTATTCAAGTTTGTGTTATCTTCTATCTCAAGAAGAACGTTTAGAAAACACAAATAATAAATAGGTAACCTCATTGCAACTCGAATTATACTATCCAATCAAAAACAGATGCACTTTGATATGAAGGAAACTTTCAAATCATTGGTTAATCCTTCGGATGTAGTACGAGCTAAGGGTGTACATGTGGATGTGGGTGTGGCTATGGTTATTTGTAGTATCCGCATTCGCAAAATACGGATATCCCTTTTAGATATTTGCATAATGCTTTTACTAATTGCATTTGCGTGGTTATTGTGCCGATTAAATGCGTTTATTATCCTTTATTCACAGATTAGATAATGAGTTTTTTGTACTTATTTTATTCTTTTTGGCCTTCTTTGGGTCTTTATTAAAGCCTATTTTAAACGATTTCGAAAATAATTTGAACTAGTTTTTAGTGTTTTGATTTAATATTTTTGAAAATGTTTGATTTTAATTTTTTTGAAAATATATTGATTTTACATTACTTTTTGAAAACAATGTAAACATATAATTATCCAACACGTCGTTTGGAATATAATATAAAAAATATAATTATATATAAATGGTATACGAATGCAGTTTGTATCCGCATATGTGGATAGCAGATAATGGATGCATGCGGTTGATATATGCCGCATGTATATCCTCTTATCACGAACTATAAATACGTAAATTGTAATATTCTCTCTTTAAAATTTAATTAGCATTTTAAGGCATCAACCAATCCTTACGGTGCTCCCATTAGCTTAGTTGAAGATTAATATGGGCAAAAATTTGCTAATAAAGACAATTTTCATGTAAAATTTAATTCTTCCCACAAAGATAGAAGGAAAACTAAGTTTATATTTAGAGTAATGCTAAAAGAAATATCCATGCCTTTATTTTGTGTTCTTTTAAACTTGATGTAACTCTTAAAATTATCATTGTATTTATGATAAATTACTATTGAATCAAAATTCAATAATAATTTTAAAAAGCTACGATAGTTAAACAAAAAAGACACGTAGATGACATTTGACATTACTCTTATATTTAATAAAAAAAAAAAAAAAAAATTTGGTACAAAGGAAATGCACTCTGGGTTGGGGCATAAAGAGCCAAGGGTCCCAAATAGTGGAATGTGATTCTCTTAAGAAGACTGAGATTTCATGCAAGATCTTTTTTTTACTGTAGTTTATTTTAAATGAAAAAGATTAAAAATTAAACAAAAAATGACTTTTTGGATGGCTGTTTGGTGGCCGTTTATTTTGTGAGCCATTTAAGCCATTTAAAATAAATGGCCCACCAAAAATAAAAAAAGCAAGCAGACTTTAATGTTATTTGGTGACATAAGTTCATGACCAAAACCAGTAAAGTCGTGAATGACTTTTGTCCTATCCCAATCTTGGCAAGTCTTTTGCACTCTTTCCCAAACAAGGCCTTAACCCTTTGAGCGTTTTGCACAGTGAAGAGACAGACCCGTCCTTATCTCTGATTACCACACTATTTAGCCAAAACCCTCCGACTCAGTGAGATTGAGGTTTGGTTCAGTGCCACGCATCGTTTTGTGGTCATTCTTGGCGACTGATAAAAGTCACAGTCGGAGCAGAAAGCGACCATGGACGTTATGAGCCAGTTGCGGAGGCAGTTGCTTGAACACACTGCTTTTCTGCGTAAAGAGGTCAGTCTTTTTTTAGAGATTGTTCAAAATATGATTGGGTGAAGTGGATCTCTAGGTGGGTTTGTTCTGTGAAGCCTCTGTTTGTTTCTTAGGATTATTATTATTATTATTATTATTATTATTATTATTATTTTCTGGGATTTTGGCATTTTTTTTATTGGATTAGTTTTGCCCGGAGGAATAGAGTGAATACTAGATACTGCCCAGAAGATAATTGAAGACGTGCTATGAATTTTCCATATTGAAAGACTTAAACTTGATCAAAAACACATGGAGGCTTTGAAGTTTTCCCGGAAAATTAGCCCTTTTTTTTCATTGAAGCAGACGGAATTTAAACTGATCTCTCTTCTTCTTTCATTCAATGTTTTTGGGCGTTAGAGGAATTCTAAATAAGGGGTTTTTGTTGGTGGTGAAAAGGGATTTTTGGACGACCAGTTTGAACAACTTCAGAAACTGCAAGATGAGAACAGCCCAGATTTTGTGGTTGAGGTTGTGTCGATTTTCTTTGAGGATTCTGAGAAGCTCCTCAACAACATGGCCAAAGCTCTGTGAGTGTTTCTTATTTATGTGGTTGATTTTGGAGAAACGTTGTTATTTATTTTGTATGTTTTGGGAGAAGGAAAGTACTTCACTTATAGGAGAAAATTATCATTGAATTCTTTTCCGCTTGTGTAGAGAACAAAAAATTGTGGATTTCAAACAGGTAGATGCCCATGTTCATCAGTTCAAGGGCAGTAGTGCCAGGTATTTGCCGATTTTCTGCTTTACTCTCTTTTTGTTTCTTGTCTGTGTATTAAAATGCCTGATATGGTTGTTTGTGCCAGGAAGAATCTGAACCTGGATCTGTTTATGTTTAGAAATTAAGATTGCATCCTAAAGAAATTATGGTTTTGTCTACTTTATTAATTTAATTTTTTGATGTCTTTGATTAAACTTTTGCTTTCTATATTCCCGTTTAACAGCATAGGTGCAATGAGAGTTAAAAATGTGTGCATTGAGTTCAGAAATTATTGTGAAGCCCAGAACGTTGAAGAGTGAGTTATCTCCATTCTCATCTTGCAGTTCTGTTTTCTCCCCATTCCCCACGCAACATAAAGTTTTCTGAGTTTATCCAATTTATATTTGATAATTTGTCTACGCGAAACCCCATGGACTAGTCTATTCATTGGTTGATTGAACTCAATTATGTCCAACATTTGTAAGTCCTTGATGAGACCAGCAAAATTTTCTAATGAAATTCATGAATCTTTGAAAATTGTCTAACTCACTTGTGGCCTTGATTTGTTTTAAAAACTACTAAAATGATCCAATTTTCAATATTATAGTTCTTTCTTTCTTTCTTTGGGGCTTCTGGCTCTAATTGTCAGAAATCTTCCAATAGGGAGATTCTCTTATTTTGGTTCATCCAATATTTGGACTAGACTTGTGAGGTGCATTCAGTTTTAGCTGACAGTGGCAATGCCTTTTCACTCAAAACCATGAGTTGGTCATTTTCGTTAGACCTTATAGATGTTACTATCTGTTGAATATTTTGAATATTATTTATGTCTTCTTTGAAAGTTTTTCATAAATTAAAATAAAACCTTGAAAAACTTCACATCATGTCCTTTTCTTTGTTTTTTCAGTCAATAGAATTTGAAGACACCATTTGCTCCATGATTATTTTAACTCATTGCTAGGCCAAGACACCTATGGGATTCATAGTTCATTTAAGAGTCCGTCTGGCCGGCCAAGAGTGCATTTTTAAATAAAATTGTGAAAAGTGTTCCGTTTGGGGGTGTGTTTGAAAAAAATAGTGGTTTGAAACCACATACAAGGTGATACGTTTTCAAAAACGCAAAATTTTAAATGCCGAATAATGATTTTACCAAACACTTAATTATGTTTTTAAAATCGCTATTTTTTCAAACGACACGTTTTGAAACCGCTAAACCAAATGGACCTAAAAGTTCAGAGTTTTCTTAACAATCTTAATGTTACATGTGTGGATCTTGCTTGTCATGACATGCACAGACATCATACTACATGAAATCCTAAACATTATGAAGGGAGGATGTGACCATAATGGTTGCACCAGAATCTGAATGACTCAAGATTGTTTGGGTGCAGGTGTTTTAGATGTATGCAAAAGCTGCAATATGAGTACGTGTTACTGAAAAACCAGCTTGAATATTTATTCAGGGTGAGTATAAATTTCTATTGAAGGAAGACCCTTTTTGTTGGAATGTTTTTGATCATCCAGGGGACCAGGAAATACATTTGTATAATAGATGCTTGCTTCCTGGGAAAAATAACCTTTTGTATGCTCAAAACATCATTGAAACTATCAGCTGCCCCGTTGAAATTTCATTTTTTGGCTGTTTAAAACCCCATTTTTGTTCGAGCATATAATTTTTTTGTCTCCCCATGATAAAGAATCATTGAAGGGAGATCTCTTTCAATGCTCCCTCCTGGTGGATGTTCAAAAACATCCTTGAACAGCAGCCTGGTGGATGTTCAAAAACATTAGCTTATCAGTTTCTGTGGTAAATTATGTTTTATTATCATATCTTATTATTTCCCTCTGTTTGGTCACTGTAGGTGGAACAACAGATCCGAGCTGCTGGTGGGTAATCTTGGTGTCATCCCTACAGGCAGAAACGAGAAGTGAAGGATCGATTTGATGTTAGAGATTATATTTTTAATGAGCTTTACAGTATTGAAATTAATCCTCTTAGACTTACTACTGAAGGATTCCTCTAGATTTATGTCTAAAGCTTATACATACAAGAGAAAAATGCTAATGTGAATAAACAATCCTACCATTTTCTACAGAACATATAGTTTGTCTTGAACTTTGGATGTGAAAATATATGAATTAATCCTCGTAGACTTACTAAATTAATTTTGTTTTCACTGCTTAATTCCTTGCTGTGGTCCTGAAGTGGTCGTAACAATTGCAGCTTGCTCAGTTATTATGCTTGCTATTGAGGTTTGATGGTCCCAAATATGTTGGATGTTTATCTGGGCATACATCTCATCTATAGTAATGTCTTCCATGGTTCCTTGCTAGGTGGGTGTGTCACTTATCTCAGATTCCGGGATAGAGAAATGCTATATATACTTCGAAGTGCTTACGCCCTGATGTGATAGTAAAAATTACAATTAAATTTTGGATGGGTTAATATGTATTTTTACATTAATAATGATTTTTATTGCCACATCAGAGAATAAGCACTTCAAAGTAAGAGGTAGAGAGTGGACCATTGGAATTAAAGTCCACCTACTTTAGATCAATCTTTATGTAGTTTTATTGAATGTGAACAGAGGATCCTATGGAATATTGGGAAATTTTTTGGGATATTACGTTAGTGTCATGTGGCATGACACAGGTGAAAAATATAAGGAACAAAATTTGAGTGATGAACTGATATTAGGGATATTACAACTTTTACGACAAACTTATTTACAAACTAATGTGATAATCCATAATAGGTAAAACAATTAATAAAAAATTTGGCTTATTAATTTCTCTTAATTATTTCATCAATTATGAATTATTACATCAATTTGTAAATGATTTTGTTGTAAAAATTGTAGTATGCCAAGTATTTTTTTTTAATTGTTTAGCGGCTGATTTGATAAATGGCACGCGAACTGCCAAACTAGAAACTTAATAATAACATTCAAAATTTTATAAGCTCTAATTTTTGGTTTCATGCTACCTGTGAGGTCTCATTGTTATTTGATCCACAGATCACTTACATAGATCCTCCCATGTTTGTATCAAAATGACTACTAAGATTAAGGAGGCAGAAATGATAATGTACAAATGTACTCATGATTTTGATATTCAATTCATTTGTGATGTTAATCATTGGGGCCAGAATTAAAGAATTTAAAAGAAATGCACCTAAACAGACCTAGAAGAAAGATGACATAGTCCATCATTTTGCTGATTTAGAGGCATTATTTCCTAAATTATTTCAGGAAAAAAAAAAAAAAATTATCAAACTGAGGAGATGTTGGTCCTTTTTCTGCTAAACCACATAGGCAGGATTGAAAGACTGAGTGGAAGAATTCTTCTCGGTCCTAAATTTAGGGAGACATGGTTTAGAACCATCCAATCGTGACTCCTAAGTACGTAAATTTATGAGAATGTGAGGTACGATCTCTTCAGCTACATTGAACGTAAGAATGAATATGCTACGATCCTAATGTACCACATGAATTACGTCTAATCTTGACTATGTGTATATAAGCTCTAGGGCACCTTTCCTTTGCAAGCCAATTTTTAAAGGTGAGCTCTACTCAAGGTTTGTAACATTTAGTATTAGAGCTAGCCACCATGTCGAGGGATTCGAGTTACGGAGGGAGCAACTTATGGACTAAATTAAAATACTGATAGGTGAGTAAAATGTTACAAACCTTGGATAGAACTCACCCTTGAAAACTGGCTTGCAAGGGAAGGGTGCCTAAGAGCTTGTATACACATGGTCAAAATTAGACTTAACCCATGTAGGACACTAAGATCGTAACATACTACTACGCTTCTGTGGCCGACGTTCACAATGGCCCACTCTATCGACACTGACCCCATGACAGCCTTTTCTCTTTTGGCGGCTTCACTCACCTATCAATATTTTAACTTAGCCCATAGGTCGTCTCCTCGAATCCCTCGACATGTTAGCTAGCTCTGGTACCATATGTAACACCCCACTCTAAATGATATGATGTTGTCTGCTTTGGGTCAAGCTCTCACGTTTTTATTTATTTATTTATTATTATTATTATTATTATTTATGATATTTTAATTTATAGCAAGACTTGGGCGGATCATTAGAGACATGTCACCCATGCGCTCAGTATCTTGAAAGCCTACCAATTATTTCTGAGAAGGGATAAGTGCCACTTTGGCAAATCCGAATTCTACTACTTAGGCCACATAATTTCCCAGCATGGGGTCGTCATGGACCCAGGAAAAATCGCATCCATCATGGATTGGCAGCAACCCATGTCTCTAAAGGCCTTAAGGGCTTCCTTGGGTCTCACAGGATACTATTGCAAGTTTATCCGTGGATATGATGCCATTACTAGCTTTACCCGATTTCTCCAAGACCTTTGTTGTAGAATGTGATGCTTCGGACTTAGGAATTGGGGCAGTCTTGTTACAAAACAATAGGCCAATAGCCTACTTCAGTAAGGCTATAACAGGGCGCAAAGTGGGATTTTCTACTTACGAAAAGGAGATGATCGCCTTAGTTTCAGTAGTTCAGAGATGGAGACCTTACCTGTTGCGCTCAAAGTTTTATCATTCGGACTGATCAAAGAAGCCTCGAGTTCCTCATGAGCCAAACAATTTCCACCACAGCCCAGCAGAGATGGTTGGTAAAATTGATGGGTTATGATTATGAGATTGAGTATAAGTGAGGCAAAGAAAATTCTATTGCAGATGCCTTGTCCAGAGTTGAAACACCAGGGCGTCTTTCGGCTCTTTCTTATCCGGTGCCCCATTGGGTAGAGCCCATTCAGGTTGAAACACAAGCCTTGGTTCGCCGCATTGAATTAGATGAGGCCGTGGGGGCATGACAATACAAAGATGGGCTGATATTTTTTTTAAGAGCCATATCTATTTAGCTTCAGGGTCTTCCTTAATTAGACCCATCATTGCTGAGATACATGACGGCAATCATGAAGGATTTTTCAAAACTCCGAAGCGTTTGAAGCCTATCTTCTATTGGCTTGAAATGAAGGAATCTGTCAAGGCATTCATTCGTCACTGGGAAGTATGCCAACGGCACAAGACTGAAACCACCCAACCAACCGGCCTCTTGCAACCCCTTTCTATTTCGACTAAGGTTTGGGCCGACGTTTCTATGGACTTCATTGATGGCTTACTCAACTCCAATGGAAAATCCACCGTCTTATAAGTAGTAGTCGACAATAAGCATCATAAATTAAGAAAGGCAGTTCAATGTTGGTGACTGGGTATATTTGAAACTGCAGTCTTACAGACAACTTTCCAAGCTTGCTGCCAAATATTTCCTTGCTCGATCTCCCTAAGGAATCCAATTAAGCTGCATCCAATCTTCCACGTTTCAGTCCGCAAGCCTCATGTTGGTCAAGACACGGCTGTTAATTTCTTTAGCTTTGCCCGAAGATTTCAGTCCTCAGATTCATCCTCAAACCTCTTGTCCACTGGGTCGGTTATTCCCCATCAGATCCTACATGGGAAAACAAGGCTGACTTTGTTTCTCAATTGTGATATACTATAATCTAATAAAAACTTTATATTTTGTCTATAAAAATTCATGTGGTAAGATGTCACATCATCTTCTTTTTGTTTTGTCTTTTTTTATCTACAAAAAATATGATGTAACATTTTGCCACATAGACTTTTATGGGCAAAATGTAAAGTTTTTATTAGATTCTAGCATTTCTCTTCTCGGTTTAGTGTATTAATATCCAGATATCTTAAATACTAACATATCAAGTATAGGGGACTCTGGGTCTCTCAAAAATTCAAGCTCATTACTCAATTTAAATATGCTAACTTAAGTATCGGAGTGTCTCCGATCAAGGCCAAAAATATTTTGACGCTGTTACTATATTGCATGTCAAGCGGTATAAAAAACTGCATCAACAATTTCTAAAACCAAACAGAGTTTTTATTGAACAATTATACGGACGATTGCAACCAACTAATAATTTTGCCTAGCTCACATCCCATTGCCATTGGTTTTGTGGGTTTTATTTCATTTTTTTTTTTAATGAGTGTTTAGTAGTAAAATTTATTTGATGTTTACGTAAAGGGTCTTTTAATACTCAAAATAAATACATAAAGCCAATTTTTTTTTTTTTTCCCGATTAATTATTAATTAATAGCCGCGACACTGGCACAAGTGGAATCTACCGCTACAATTTGATTGATGTGCTTCAAAGGCGCAAACCAACGATTCAGATTTGCCTACAATCAGTGAATCACGATAGTTTGGCGTGGTCTGTCCCATTAGTCAAGACGCAAGCTAAGTATAGTTCAGTTAGGAGCCAACTAGTCCCACATTGTTTAGTTACAAGAATGTAGACGAGTTCTTATAGAAAAGAAGAGCAGCATAGCTTGTCCCTTCGGGGACATCCGATAAAATTGGAACGATACAGAGAAGATTAGCATGGCCCCTGCGCAAGGATGACACGCATAAATCGAGAAATGGTCCAAATTTTTTTTGTCCTTTTTCCCTCGTCGATCTTGCAAAGCATAGCTGTGATTCTATGGCTTCTTCTGTCTCTGGGTCTTGCTCAAACAGTAAGGCTGATATTTTGCTCATCTTCTTTTGGATTCCGGTTGAATTGAGTTTCCATATTCTGCAATTGGATTTATTTTTTTTATTTTTCTAAAGATGCCTCCTTTTTCGTTCGTCTTCCCAAATTGAATTGAGTTTTTATATATTCTGCAATTGGGTTTAATTTTTTATTTATTTATTTTGCCAAAGATGCCTCCCTTTTTCGCTCGGTTCACAGTGGTGATAGTTATTCGTGTATTTTGGTTTTAGAACAGATTGATATTTGGTGCAATTTCGAGTTCTGAGTTGATATTTGAAGCTCGGAACGTTTTGTTTTTGAACTGCTAGAGATTTTTTGATGTGCCAAGACTCAAGAGGGGTTATTTGTCAAGCCATTTATGAACATGATATGGCTTTTTCTTTAATCAGCAAGAGAGGCATTGCCTGCATTTACCTTTTTTTTTTTTTTTTTTTTTTTTTTGAAAGAAGAAGAAGAACATAAAAAATGATTTTTGTGGGTGTGGGAATCTTCTTCTTAGCTGCCTTTGAGATTATCATATGGTTTCAGATTTTCATTGTCCAATGTTAACTTACCCTAATTGCTTTATTTTAAGAGTGTTTGGGGATTAATGGATGTGCACATTATGCCATGCAGGCGACCTCTCTCATGTGGAACTTGTGTATTGCTTTCAAACTGGATAACAACCTCATCAGGTAAATTTCAGACTGGCTTATGGTTGTTAAATTATCATAAGCATGTAATTCTTTTATTAATATATTGCGTATATCTACCCAATTATTTGCATGTTTTTGACAATGAAATGCAAAAATAAGACCCGGATTTGTAGTTTTGGCCTTAACGCTGAGAAAGAGTGAAGAATGACATTATCGATCGGTTCGATCACCGGCCCTTAGAACACATGATCGCATCTTTATCTATCATTGAAGTTCACCAGATAGATGGGTTTTACACCTTGAACATCATAGACTGATTATAGGCTGAACCAATGTTCTGTGGAGACGATCTCTCAGTTGTTGGTCTGCCTTCAGGAACCAAGTAGGCAAGAGTGTAGATTATGCATTTATTTATTTACTTTTTTTTTTTTTTTTTTTTTTCTGTTTATATAAACATATGGTGATTGAGTTTAGTTTGATAGTTTTTTCATACTTCAGACTGTCAATCTCAGCTCCTGACAAATCTTGGTGCCACTGGCACAAGTAATTTTAGTATGTGGACTCCATTTTTGCCAAGATTTAAGGTCAAATGACTCTATAAGCTAGCAGCTCTTTAGGTACCAGTGCTTGTTCTGACTGTCATGCTTTAAGAATTTGCTTTAGTTAATTAATTTGGTAGATGGGTTATTGCAAACATTTTAAGAAGCAGCTGAAAAATAACATTGGCAGAAATAAGGACATCAATTCAGTAAATTTTGTCAACAACAAAGAAAAGAAAAGAAAAATAAAAACAAAAAGGAAAAGAAGAAGTGAATAAATATAGAGCCTAAGATTACTTATAAAAAGAATGGATATAGAACCTAAGATTACTTATAAAAAAAAAATAGATCTAGAAACTAAGATTCAGCTAGGCATTACTCTGATGTTCTTTGGTTAAAGATTGGAAGTAGATTTGCTTGTCAATGTTCATTATGTTGACTACGCAGATGAGGTTATGACGAGCCTTATTTCCTCAGATTTAAATCGTCTTTTTAAAGGGAAAGAAAATAAGATTCCTGGTTCCCTATTCCCTAAAATAGGCAATAATTCCAGCGTTTTTTTTTTTTTCCTGATTTTAATGACTCATCTCTGTTTTTGATATTTTTCTTACAGCATTGATAGTTAGCTGGTTGTGTTTTCCTTTTATAATTTTTCGTTCTGTTTTTGTTTCCATTTTTCTTTTGAGTAAACAGAGTGATTCTTCAGTGTAATCAACAACCATTACAGCCTACATCAAACCACAACCATGCAAATTTCGGAGCAAGTCTGAGATGGAAAAACTGCGATTAGTAGGAGCAAAATTTACTGAACTCAGATGGAATTAACATGTGGAATTCGAGGAAATGTGTAAGTTCAAAATACTTACCCTCAGATGACATTGCTATGAAGAGGAATGACAGGAGAAGCACTGCAACAGCCATGGAAAGAGAGAGTGGTTTGTTTGACTGTTGATTGCATCGATGCTTTGCACACGGTTTTATACATATGAAGATTGCATCAATGTAAAGGGGCAAAATGGCTCGATAGTTGCCATATTCTACTGACGTAAATATCCACATGAAGTTTTTAGCAATGCAGAGCTTCTCTTTCAAACTGGCGTCTGGAATGAACCTATCTGATACTCCATTTGATACGGGTGGAGCTCAGATACTCTAACAAGCTACTTATGCTGGAAGTTCATTGATGATTCCCTTAGAATTGAGGGAAAGTGGGGGAAGAAGAATGATGGGATGGGAGCTTTTTGCTTAAAAGACAAGGGTGACAGTGTAGGTTAATCTTGAGGTTTTGGGTTCAAGGGTCAGTCACTTCTTTTGATCCTCCAGGTTCTCTTTCCCTCTCGTATTATTTGATTTTGAAAAAAATGTGAGAAAAAGGTCTCTCTTCTTTAATTTTTAGTCTCTTAAGTTCATTGATTGTAAGAATCTTCACTTAAATATGTTTTGATTGGATTTGATTTACTGATTGAGGGTCATTGGTTGAGATTAGCCAACTTCCATTTCCATCATGGCTGCAACCACCAGCTTCGCTGCCTACATTTTCGCTCGGCTTTCACCTTCGAAGTCTCCCTCCTCCGGAACAACGAAGTGTTAATTGTCTGTTTATATTGTTGATTTGCTTGTATTTGGTTATGTTTTTTTTTCTTCTTCTGGGTTTTGTTGCTATAACGTTTGGTAATTGGTGGTGTAGTTCGGTTCTTTCTGGTGTACTTAAAAGATGAATAAATAGCCTACTTTTATTTATTTATTTTGGCTTTGTGGAATTTGAGGTGACAAGTGCTGTGGAAAGTGCAATCAAAGTAAATATCTGTTTTTTCTGTGCTGATCTGTTTTTCTGTGTTTTTTTGTTATGCTTGATGATTGAGCGGATGAATGGGGCATAGTTTCCTTCATTTACATTTATTGACTTTATCACTTCTTTGATGCCATTGGTGTAAAATTGGTTTCATACACGTATAATGATATATATATATATATATATATATATATATATATATATATATATATATAAACGAGCCTATTGAAATTTGAGTATTAGTCACTTAAACTATGAGTTAGTGGTAATGTTCATTGTCATTAAAGTTTCTCCAATTTTAGTTAATCTTAACTTTAAAATTCATATGCTTATCACATTATCATATGATCAAAAAAGCTATTCTTTTCTGATGGCATGATAAACATAAAACAATGAAGATTAAATATCATAAAAATTGAAAGAAAAAAAAAAATAGTAGTGAGGATTAATGACAACTAATTATAAGATTAAGAGAATTTCGTATTTAAATTTTATGAGACATTGAAGGTGATTCTATCAACTCAAACAAATGTATTAACGAACAACACAAAAACACTTCTCGAAATACATAAACAATTTTCGTTTTAATGTCACATCAACATTTTGTTTTTAAAAAAGAAAATAGATGAATGCTACGATTTATTCTGGTATTCACTTGATCATAAAAAAACAATATTTACCCGAATCAGAAAAACACCAAGAAGAACCGTACCAAAAGATAAAACAAAAAACACCCCTTTAAAGACATTCACAAACAATAAAAAGAATGTAGCCTGGCTGGAAGAAAAGGACAGCACAACGAAGTTACATAAATGAGGATGCTGGTTGCATAAGAAGAAGAGAGTGTAAAATCCAAAAAAACCCTACGCCCATCAAGGAAGGGGGGAAGGCCATTTACCAGAAAACACCATATGATGAGACGTACTTGTGGTGGTTGTGTTTGGTGCAATCTTCACGCATCCCCATGCAAAACTCAACGTGGTGGGCCATATTAGATGAGGCAACCCCATCTCAATTACCTGCCTCCATCTCCATGCTTGCCAAGTAAATCTGGGTGGCATGAGTTAATGATTCTTTATGCTTTGTTGGAAACATATTCTTTTATGCATTTATAACAACTCTCTATATATGGTCTTACCGTAGGTATTTGGATCTTCTCCGGTTGATTTCAAGCGGAAAGGAACCGGTCATCTTTAGGTGGATTGTGTTGAAGTATGAGTATAAGATCAATTTAATTAAATTAAATGGGTTATACTCCTCAACCTTAATCTGTTAATTTTGTGTTGGGTTCGTGTAGAGTTTGCGGGTCATGTAAAAAATTGTCTTTAAAGAGATATAAGAGTAACAAAATGAAGAGTTGAAATGGGCCTTATAAAATTGCTTTATATTGATGATTGATACTTAATATAGCTAGGAAATAGTTCTATACTTCCATGTGTAGCTATTAACTCATAATAATTAATGGGTCACCGTCTAGCCTATCTTGTCTAGAAATGTTGTACACTTGATCAACCACATCTTTGATGAGGCTCATTTGGAGGTTAGAAACCATTGAATTTGATCCCACAAACTCTCTTTTCTTTTTCCTTTTTCCTTTTTCCTTTGCATTTTTCTTTCATCCCACAATCTTATGTTTCAAGTTCTACTTTCTTACCATATTTGTTGACATTTTGAGACCTAACGTGTACTAGAAGAAAAGATTACTGTAGGGTTTTCAGCGGTATCTTTTGACTCTTTCAAACTTCAGAAATTTGAGAGCAAGAAAAAGGGTGAAGAAGAGCAGAGATTATCAGGAGGATGTACAGTATAAATTAACTTTTTATCAGGTTGTTAATTTGATATGGACTAGGCAAGCAGTAGAGTATAACTTTATTGTATTCCACTGCCTATTTCCTTTCATTGGGTCCACGAAAGGGCTGTGCCATATTCCCACATAATGCTAACAAATATTTTTTGTTTTATTTTTTATTTTTATCTTTTGTTTTCTATTTTAGAGTAAAAAATATTAACAAATAACTTAAAACATTCTCTCCTCTTAGTGGTTATTGGTGTTACCTAACAATAGTACCAGTAGGGTTGAAGGGTATTGCAAGGGTCGTGCTGACTCGTGCATCTATTCATGTTCCTTCTTGGGGTTTGTTCAGGATTGAAGGGTCTCGTGAAGGATATGCATCTAGTATCCTTTGTTTTGGTAATTTAGTCGCTTTATGCGGCCCATTTGTTAGCTTTTGCTCAAGATATAGAGGTCCGAGTCCTTTATGATTCATTGGGATCATTATTGGACTCATTGCCTATTTTCTATTTACAATTTCGGTACTGTTTATTTTGTTTCGAGTTTATTGTTGAGAGCCCACCCGTTTTGATATTTTGTTTAGTTGTTCTCCTCTTTTTTGCAATGGAATGTACTTAAAATAAATAAATAAATAAAAAATCCCAAATTGCTGATCTTTTACCAAGTCTTTCTTTCTACTCCCATTATTGATGCTTCAGCATTATAGGGTGGGCAAGCTGTGGACCAATCTAGCCGTATTCCCTTTCCAAGAGACTTAAATGTGTTAAAGGAGGAAGCTTCTTTAAATAAAATGCACTGATATTGGTAAACCACATCTTTCATAAGAGGAAGACATAAATAGATTGGGTGAAGGCCGATTTGTGGTGGGAAATATTTGTTCTTACCTTATTCCATCCATTCTTAGAAAATATATAGACAATAATGGTTGCGGATTAGATTTGGCCACAACCCAAATCTCCAATGTGCATGATAATATGCAAATTTTGGCTGCCTTGTCAAATTTTAATCATATGTATATATATATTTTTAGACGTTTTCTCATTGTAAATTGGTTTTTAAGTGCGAGTTTTACGTTTGTGGGTTCAATTTCCTTTTTTATTTTATTTTTTTGGGTTTTGTTTAGGCTCTTTAGAGGTAAAAATGGCCATTAGGCATTAGTTGCTGATAATCTTGCCGTTAACATTGAAAAACCAACCTCTAGCTGTGGATTAACCTAAAAAAAAAACATTTCAATTATATAAACCAAATTGAAGACCCAACATTGTTTAAGAGACTTAAATTCAACAGAAAACTACATGGGCACCGTCTACTTTGTTGTCGTACTAACAAAAATTGCAGATACCTTGTGAGGTTTGAGCCAAAAGCGTAGAAGCTCACCCCCACCAAACGACAACCAGTAGTAGCATCCACGAACACAGCTTCCTCCACGTTGACTGCTCACGTGTCAACCCCAGGAAGCCGGTGAGATATTATTGCTTGCCGCAGAAGTATCACCCTCACCCGTTACAGATGGCTCAACCTCGTAGTCACGTGATCCCCGTCCGACCTGTCACCCGAACCTCACGCTCGGCCCCTGTCCACGTAGGCTCGGACAACCGTTTGCGCACGACTCTCTTCCCAATAAAGAAACAAATACTCCAGATTAGAAATAAAAGAAATTAATAAACGAGCGAATAAAATAATGTTTGTCTCAGTAAATCACACACGGAAACAAAATATCAGTAGCAGTCATTGCGTCTTCTCTGAGAAGCCAAAATAATGAAAAGGCAAAGCCTTTGAGAGTAGCAGAAGAAACTTCTTCATTCTTCAAGATTCAATGCTAGCTTGCTTTCCAAGCCAACCATTTCCTTTTCTCTCACGCACAAAAAGCTTCCCTTTTTTTGATGCTTGTTGTAGTTGTAGTTCCGTCAACAATAAAAGCTTTCACGCCGTTTCCCACGAGAAACCGGTCTGATCATCTCACGGAAAAGCATTTCTATTCCACCATCACTCTCGCCTATAAAAACCCATTTCCCACTCGCATTCAGTGACTCAGTACTCAGTAGCCGCTTCTTCTATGGCAAAGATAAGGGCTCTGGGGCTTTGCTTTGTGCTTGCTTTGTGTCTGTTGCAATGCGGTCATTTGTGGGTGTTGGCGATTCTGAACCCGGTTGATTTTCTGGCTCTGCAATCCATCAGGAAAGCTCTCGACGACTTGCCCGGCTCCAACTTCTTCGCTTCCTGGGACTTCACGTCTGACCCATGTAATTTCGCCGGGGTTTACTGTGGCTCCGATAAGGTTATTGCGCTCAATCTGGGTGATCAGAGGGCCGGGTCTCCGGGTTTGACGGGTCGGATCGACCCTGCGATCGGGAAGCTCTCTGCTCTAGCGGAGCTCACGGTCGTTCCGGGTCGAATCTACGGCGCTCTGCCACAGTCGGTTTCGCAGCTGAAGAGCCTCAGGTTCCTCGCCATCAGCGGGAACTTCATCTCCGGCAATATTCCGTCGAATCTCGGCGGTCTCCGGAGCCTCCGGACCCTCGACCTCAGCTACAACCTGTTCGCGGGAGGAATCCCCCGGTCCATCAGTACACTACCGGAGTTATCCAATGTCATCCTCTGCCACAACCGCCTCTCCGGTTCGGTACCTCCGTTTCACTCCCAGAGCCTGACCCGACTCGACCTCAAGCACAATGCTCTCTCCGGTTCGCTCGGACAGGACTCTCTGCCTCCCTCTCTCCAGTACCTCTCGCTCTCCTGGAACCGGCTCAGTGGACCCCTGGACCGGCTCTTGACCAGGCTCAACCGGCTGAACTACCTGGACCTGAGCATGAACCAATTCTCGGGTACCATCCCGGGTCGGGTATTCACGTTCCCAATCACCAGCCTCCAATTACAGCGCAACGTCTTTTCGGGTCCGGTCCAACCAGTTGACCAGGTGAGCATTCAGACCGTTGATCTCAGCTACAACCGGCTGTCGGGACAGATCTCTCCAATGCTCTCGACCGTACAGAATCTATACCTGAATAACAACCGGTTCACGGGTCAGGTACCGGCAAGCTTCGTGGACCGGTTACTGGCTGCTAGCATACAGATACTGTATTTGCAGCACAATTATCTGACGGGGATCCAGATCAATCCAACGGCTGATATTCCAGTGAGCAGTTCGCTGTGTCTACAGTATAATTGTATGGTCCCGCCCGTTGAGGCACCCTGTCCGTTGAAGGCTGGGAAGCAGAAGACAAGACCTACAGCGCAGTGTAACGAGTGGAAGGGGTAGAGCTGGAAATTCGATGCTTTTCTTTCTGCCTTCTGGGGGCAGAATGGGAAGCTCAGAAACACATTGGTCTATTTTTGTCGGGTTAATTCATTTATTATTTTTGTTATATGGTGCCTGAAATTCGGAATAAGGAGATTTGTGGATACCTAGAAATGTTTTGCTCAAACAAAAAAAGTGTAAGCTATTTAAGGGACTTTATTATTATTATTATTATTATATAGTCCTTTTTTCCCCTCTTTTTTGATTTATGTTTTTTTTTTTATTATTATTTATTGTGATTTGCTTTATTAGTTTCATCTTTTGTCAGTTAAGTTCTATTATTTTTCATCTTAATTAGAAAAGAGAAAAATTAATTCAATGTAAAAAAGGGAGCTCGTGATAAATTTGTTGTTGATAATAAATAAAACATTGCATCAATTCAACTAAAGAATTAATAATTGGACAGCCACATTTTTTAATAGAAGGCAATATTGAAATAATAAAATGAAAAAATATTAATCATCAGATTTTTAATGATATTTAGGTGTGTAATGTAATACAAGTATTTCTAATGAAGAAAAAGAAAAAGAGGAAGTGAGCAATATCAAATTTTATTTTTACAAATATTTATGATCCGGCTTAGTGGAAGAATATCGATACAAAATTAAGAGATCTATTGATAGACTGAATAGTCTTCAGTAATGGAAAATAGTTCACATTCGGAAGGAGGCGACTCAGGCGAGCGAAGCAACAAGCAGCGATCCATAAGTCTCTTTTAACAAAGTGTGCTTAAAAAAGAGTCACATCTTTATTTAAAGTATTATACTTTCGGAGCAAGATTAATTGTTGTGTTTTTAATAGAATGATAGTTCACTTAAAAAAAAAAGTTTAATTAGAGGTAATGATCTAAATTTTCATAAGGACAAAAAAAAAAGAAAAAAAAAAGAAGAAGACATTTGTCTATGACATATACATTCAAAAATTATCAAATAGACAAAAACATAATTGAAGATTTTTTTTTTAATTTTTTTTTAATTTTTATTTTTTTAACTATGATTGAAGAAGTTATGTAAATATAAACTAATACTCCAATTAAAATACCAAAGTATATAAAAGAAAATATTATTTTTAAATGCTTACATTGCTTATGGAATATTATCAACAATACTCGTAATAATTGCTTGTATAGAAACATTTTATTTATAATCGACTATGCTAGAAGACATATTAGATGGATTAATATTGAGAAAAAAAAAATTTTAAATTTTTTTCATATTGAATAGTTGTTATCTCTAACTTTGTAACGCCCTAGTCTCATATTGGGAAGATGAGAAGTAGTCCACATAAGGTAGGTAGTTTATAAAAATAGTCATGAGTGCTAAGTCTCACATTGTCTAGTTACTAGATAGAACAGAGCTTTATAATGAATTATAAGGAAACTCCAAATTGACTAATCTTTTTGAGATGGTAGCGCAGATGCGGCTAACACTTTTTTCTGGGTCATTACATATGATATCTGGGTGTGGAAAATATGATATGTTTATATGGAATATGCTATTCTTAAATGATATGAAGGTAACTCAATATTAAAATAGTGTGGACCAGACCCAAAACGGACAATGAGTGTTATCTCATATTCTCATACATGGGCTCCGACAGTAGCTGAAATCATTGTGTGTCGATCAATGGATCAAAATACTTTGTTTTGTAGTTGTTGTATTTCATTTGCTTTTGCAACAAGAAAGAAGGTAGTGGGGAAAAACTTTGTGCTTTTTCGGCTTTTTTGTATGCACGGGCTTCTGTGAATGCATTATCATCATTGGGGGCCAGCTAGCTGAGTGTAAAACTAACCTTCCTTCATCACCATTTATAGAAGATTGATGATATTTGCTCAAAATTAACTCAATCCCCGAAGAGATCCATGAATGATGATGATATTTTTGGATGGATCTACGAACTGGGTCGTAAGAATTCTTTCAATCGGGTCATAAGAAGCACTTGTTATTATAAAATTATGTGTTTGTTATCAATAATGGACTCAATTGGGGTGAGAAATTTATGTCATTTTTTTTTTTAATAACAAGGCATGGATGTGAGATTAGGTGGGGTTAGATAGTGATTGGTGAAGTTTGGGCATCGGGACATAGAGAAGAGAGCAAAATTACTAGGAAGCAGTTAGCACAAAAGGTCAATCTAGAAGCCTTTTGTGTTTGTTTTTTTAAAACTCATTTGGGTATGTTGAGTCGTTGGGGTGTACAACTTAGCACGTGCCACATGGGTGTAAAAACACATTCCCCATGAGGCCAATGATGACCTCTTTTGGAACCAATGGTCAACACCTAATTTCTTTTACTTTTTTTTATTTTTTATTTATTTTTTATATTTCATGCTTTTTGCCCTTTGGGTCGGGCTTTGTTTAGCAAAGCCTTTCCTTTTCCTTTGTCTCTTTCATGTTTGTTGTTAATTGTCACAACAGTTTTTTTAAAAGAAAGTTAGCAATCGAGGTTGTTCAGAAGTGTCGATAGAAAATAATTTTGATACTTAAGTCAATAGTGTTTGAGATTAAAAATATGAATGCTTTGGTCCGGGTACGAGTCTTAAGTTTAGGGTTTAAAAAATTCTAGATACCTTGTTTGGACTTACTTTTTATATTGATTTTGATGTAATTGGCTTTACTGTCACGTTTCCGCCTTTGCGTATGAGTGCCGTCCGTAATGGCCTAAGCTTAAGCGTCCATCATCTCATAAATCAAGAGTGTATAGTATGTAGTGGACTTTACTAGTAAAAGAGTGGATCTCCTGCTATGTGAGCACAACAAGACCGGGCCAACGAACCAATTTCAAGCGTTGATTTGTAAGTTTTGTGGACCGTGTGGGCCCGTCGTCCCAACTCATAACACATTTGCTAACACTATCATCTAAAAGAAAAGAAGACATGATTGGTTGGAAATTAAGTACTAAAAATGACAGACACAGTTAGCTTGTGCAGAAAGGCAATATGGGTTAAGTTAATGAAGTAATAATCAACAAAAAGTAGGGCACTGAGTGATTGTTATATATAAGGTTGAAGCTTCTCTTCAAAAAGTGGGGGCCCTTGGTCTTTTATGTTCCCTCATTATTCTTATAGCCTCTACTCTGTAACAACTCCATCCCTTTATTTCCCCATAGAAAATCCTCATTGATTATGTCATAATTTCTTTCTATTGCTTTCTCTGAAATATTTGACCATAATCTAAGTAGGGTCCTCATTGTTCATGTTCCCTCGTCATCATGCTTCTCCCCCACCCCCACGGCTTCTATCATGATAGGGACCCTCTTACAATATTAACAATCACAAATGATTAATCTCTTGCTAATCATTTAAAAAAATTTGTCTTGGCTTATACTTAAAACAAGCTTCTTACGTCTCCAAGGGGTAGTTCAATCAGTTGAAAATCATGTCTCATAAAGCGAAGGTCACTAATTCGAATCTCTTTTTCTCTTTTCCCTCCCCTTGTGAATATGTTAAAAAATAAATAATAAATAATAAATAAACCTCTAAGCATGGGTGTAAATGTGAAAGTAGCATTATTTTAAATAAAGATATTATAAGTTTCTAATTTTGACAATTACATATTCGATTTTAGGTCTCGTGATAAATAAGTCATGCTATACAAAATTAAAAACAAAGTTTCCGGTTGTTCATTAAAAGTGAATTACACTAGAAAAAGAAGTTTTTGTTGGTTCAATTAATAAAAGTGAATTATGTTTATACATTACTCAAGCTAACCCTCTCACAACACATTACTCCAGTCTCCAGTGGAGTATAATTCATTTTCAAAATTTTTTATATAATGTTATAATGAGAAGGGGGGGGGGGGGGGGGGGGGGGGGGGGGGTATGTATGATGAGGATTATTTCATAAGGAATGAAAGGTGCATGCGACAGAATACTTTTTTATTTTCTAATTTTGATCATATATGATTTACTGGAAAGTACTTGGGTTGTCATTAGGATGTACACTCAGCCACAAGTTAGGCATGCCAAAGCCTTTAACTTTAATAATTGCTTAATTACTAGGTCACTCATACATTCATACTAGACTTGGTAAAAAAAAAAAAAAAGGGTCTAATTTTGTTAGTCCTTGGGTGCCCTAAAAAGATAGGTTTCACACACCAAGCTATTCGGAGCACTTGAGCTCCACACCACTCTAATTCCCTACTCAAATTTTATGATATTCGAATGAAGAATTATAGGTAATCCTCATCATTTGGGCAAATTTGGCTATTTTGGAGATTATTCAATCTTGACAGATGATGCGAAGCTTGGGTGCCCTGGACAGGTAGGTTATGCACCCCAAGCTATTCGGAGCACTCGAGCTCCACACCCATCTCATTTCCTACCCAAATTTCACAATATTCGAATGGAGAATTCTCCAGGATCCTCATCATCCCAGTAAATTTGGCTCTTTTGGAAATCTAATTCAATCTTGTGTGGAGTCTTGTCCATATCATTGAGATTAGATTCAATTGGATGGCCATGATCTTGCCACATCAGTCACAAATATAAACGTATGCCGTCAAGACTGTTAAAAAAAATGGTCTATCATACCATCCCCACGTTTCTTTTCTTTTAGAACAAAGGGCTACGTATGTTGCAGCTAACAACTTGTTAAGAGAGTGAAAATAATGAAAACATTGACACACTTAGCTGAGGTATTTGAAATAACCCATATGTTGATCGATCCTTCATGAATTTACAATGAATGAAGATCAGAATCTTCACTAGAAATCATATTTATGTACAACTGACAATGGTGAATATGAGAATTTATAGTTCATATATCTCATTGCTTGAACCTTATTTGATAATGAAAAATAGGTCGAACCGCTATACAAACATGTATTTACCAAATTATATCATAATAGAGTAATGCTACTTTTTACACCAGCTTCACACGGGCCGATGAAGTGTGTTTTAAGTGGCTAACACTTTTGTTTTCTTTAAGAGGCTAGCATGAAAAGTCAGTTAAAACACACTACTTTAACTAGTATAAAACTGGTGCAAAATCTAAACGTGAAGAGTAACATTACTCATCATAATAACTTGCCCCACAAAACAAGTGGTCTTCATTAAAAATGTCTCCTCCGAACTCTCTTATTGCTCGAGGAGGGCGGCTCACCGCCCCCAGGAAACTCCCACTTGACAATATCCCCATCCCATGAGGAGCTCACAAGCATGGGGTAGTTAGGGTGCCAACTACAGTCTCTTACAGGTGATTTATGATGCTTGAGTGTTGCAACTTGGGCTCCACTCACCTATAAATAGTTACAAAGTCAGCAACAGCAGAAAGAACTAACTGAGAATAATAACAATGACTTTAATTGTGCATGGTATAACTTCAAACATGGACACAATCACTAGGGTTCCAGTTTTTCAGCGAGTTATGTAAGATTGCCAAGCTACCTTCTAGTTTCATCTTTAATTTGGTGGTCAAAAACATCATGCAACCATAGTATCTATTCAATGATTATTGTTGCTTCTAGATGACATTAGAAAAGCCAACATAAAGTTTTTATTTATCCAAATACTACATCTAGAAACCAATGCTCCCCATAAGTCCCACCAACTGGTGTCAAGACTCAAGAGGATTTGCAACATTGTCCTCCCAGAATGATCACCGACTGTCTTGGAATTATTCAACAGAAAATAAAAGATAAAGATAATGGAAAAACAGTTGTGAGTTACGTACCAAATCATAAATATAAACGCACGAATTGTGCGATCCAGTGTAGATGTACTTTTGACCAGTACTGCAAATTTCAAGAAATTGATTCGTAAGTTCAAAGAAAAAGTATTAAAAGAATTCTTGCAAATAAAACCAAGGTTTTAAAAACTATGCTGTATACTAATTCAAATTCGGGTCCCTTGGGAAGTGTCAATCAGGTCTAGGTAAATTGGCAAGCCCATAGATTCAGGTTGAACAGGCCCGAGTAGCATTAAAAAAACAGGTGTGTTAGAGGAACTACGGTTGAGGATTTTACCTGTATGCAGGAGAGAAGTAGCAGCGGATAAGAGTTCGCAAGACGGAATGACCTCTATATGTAGCCACTGATCGATCAGATGGGTGTTTCATATCTCTTGCCTGTGGTGGATAGTCCATCCATCTGTAGTCCCATTCATAACTCCCAAAGCTTGGACTGCTGAAATGAAGGAAGAAAGATTAATCATATTGTTAGCACACTGGCAAAGTGGCAATCAATATGAAATATATGTTTAGACATTACAAGAATCCTTAGTTAAATCATAAATGCAAATGTGAATCCTTAGTTCGACGCAAACAGACTGGTAGAATTGATCTATAACTCAACCTCTCCATGATCATGTGGACTTCAAATCAAGAAGTGATTACTAATAAAGTTCGCTGTTCAGTGGTATTAGTAAACAAATGAAAGTTCTATAAACTTGCTTCCATTACATATATAATGTATTAGATTTTAACATATTTTGGAATAAGGAGCAAACAATTTTCTCTCAAGACTGTCAGTGGTATAGTATATCCCACGAACAAGATATCAATCTCTCACATTTCAGACACTACTAGTCCACTGGAATGAGCGCATGAAAAGGACCATATCTCAGGAATCAAAATATATCTGAATTTATGATCTTATCTTTGGTGATGGTTTTATGCTGTGCACTAAATTCATAATAGAGGATGACTCTGAGCCTTTTCTTCCATGAGACTTCCAAAGCCAAGTTAATAGAATCAGTGCCTCTTTTCTATCCCATTCATGCATCTCTTTTCCTATAAACTCCTCAAATTATATAATATATATCATGCACCTAATTAGTTTGCCTTGATGTTATATTCAATTGCTTTTAGCTCCATACGTGAGTACAATAAGTACTCAACTCTCAAGGGCAACAGACTGTTTCAAAATAATCTAATTAACATGGCTCAAGAAATAACATATTATTGTAAAGGAGGAGAAATAATACAAATGACTCCAGCAGACAAGATATAACCAACCAATAAATATATATTAATATACAAAGTTTCTGGCAAAAACACTTATGAAATGATTTCTGAAAGAATTTCATAGACTTATTTTATCGCTAATACTCATGAAGAGCCTTCCTGTCTCACAAGAAGCCAAAGATCTCCATTCACATAAACAACTTCAGCATCATTTTTTTTTTTTGGATAACCAATAATTTCTGCATTACTATCAAGAAAGAGAAAAAAATCTGAGATAGCAATAATATGATCAAGATTACAACTTCATAAGTACAAGACAAATTTCAAGGGCATCATGTGAAGTCAAAAAGTGATCATACCAAGTAGTATTGGGGGACATTCTCCGGATATCCCAAAGTTTTATGGTCTGATCTTTGCCATTTGAAATGAAATAACGACCATCTCCACGGCTGTCAATAAATGTAATGCCTTCAAGGTGTCCCATCAAGACCCCTACGGACTTATCTTTAGCAGCAAGACAACGTCTGTCCCACACCTACATACAGGATTTGTGTACACTACATTATAAGGGAGCACCTACTTGCCACAGGCTGCCAAATTGGTGGGTCAATGGTAGAATTTTGTAGTTTAGGGGAAAATTGTAACTGATCCCATAGATTAGGGTGGAAAAGTGTTATTGATCCCAAATATCAATACCATATGTGAGTGTAAGATTTACCTTACAGAAAGTATCATCACTCCCAGAATAAATGAGATTGCCAGTTTCATCAGCAAAACATACAGTGTTCACATCAGACTGCAACATGAAATACACCTCAAACTTCAGCCACTTAAAAGATCTATAGTCCCATTCAATAGAAGACATCATTTTTACATAAAAGTGTCCTTCCATAAAGGAAAAATAAATAAAAACAAATAAAACACAAGGATTATGGGTCCATTAACAGGTCACATACTCCACTCTCTCTGTGGAATTCCCGGTATACTCTTTCTTAAAACTATTCAAATTATCTTATGCTCTGCCGTAAAAAACTTGGTAAGAGCAACAGTACTTTGAGGATAACACAATAGATACATTATACGGCAAGAACAGTTACTTGAAGTGAGGCTTAAGGCTGTACCACCTCTTAACTAACTCAAGTAAAACATAACAATAGTTCATGCAGATGAAGTTTAGATACAGGAACAAATGGTAAGTGCTATTTGAATTTGGAGAGAGAGAAAGAGAGATGATCAAAACAATGTCAATGAAGTTAATTGGCTATGAAGGAGTATAATCTTTATACTGTTATGCAAGAGGACGCTGATTAAAAAAAATCAATAATCAACCAGATAACTAGGCTAATCAAATCAAGAAAAACATAGTGGAAGTATTTATATAAAAGATAATGATACCGTGTGTGCTGGAATCCGGAGGGAAAGCTTATTTGCTTCAAGATCATAAACATATATAGAATCATCATTACTTCCAGCTACGACTTCTCGTCCATCTGTTGAGAATTTCACAGAGAATATTCCAAAAGATCCTCCGTCATCATCAGAAGAAAAATCCAAACCTTCATGGATCTCCTGCACAACATGGGCTTCCAAATGTTAAGCAACATGCATGGGGGGGAGAGGGGGAATCCTGTACTGAAAAGAAATACCAAATACATAACATCTTTCCTGTCAAGAAGGGCATAATGATGAACAGAAAGGGTCACCAACGTTTGGCACAATAGGTTGCTAATGCATAACTTTATCCTTTTTTCTTTTTAGGGGAAAATTTCAAGCCATGGTGAGGACCCTAGAAAACAACATATAATCCTTCTTATCATCTCCTTGTTCAATGTAAATATAATGATAAATGGTCAGACAGAAGAAATTTCAAGATATAATCATTCAAATAATATGTTTCATGGCCCAGGAGATTCCCAAAGTGAAACTGTCATACAGTGCGTGCATGTTCAAACAAATGCATGCAATCATCTAAAGCATTGTTTTATACATAGTAGATATCCATAGTGACATTTTGCATAGGGCATGCACATGCAAGCAACTGTCCAAAACAGTTGGTTATACAGCCTAGTAGATTTCCGTATTGATTATGTCAGATAGTGCATGCCTCCATGAACCAAATGCATTTCATCCACAATCAAATTGCCAATATATCCTGTCTGCACATTTAAATTGTTTAAGAATCTTTAATCTTACAAATTTCTTAGTGGCTCACTGCAAGATTCTAAATAGCTTAGATTTATTTTTCATTCTTTGGTCTCAATTACAAAAATTCCAAGCTATAGGGAAAGATGATAATGGAAGCGTACAAAAGAGTTTAATGGAAAGATAATATAAGAGAACTGGATTGGCCTAAGAAAATTTCCCAATGATATAATCGACAGGTAGGCATAATATACTTATATTCAATTGTGTAACATGCAACAGCTTAATTAAATTGCAAAATCTATTAAAATTGAAACACGAATAACTTCATACCGTAATATTTGCCAGAGACTCTATTTCAGCGGACCTAACATTTACAATATGGACAATAGGGGACATGCTGGCATAAACCTGCGATAGCAGAATACAAATTAATTAACCAATAACATAATGCACATTAAGTTAAAAATAACAAAACATTGCATTCCAGTTCAACTAAACTTTAGCCTAGCTAAATTGGAAGCTGTCTAACAGTCGTGCAACCATCCCTGCCAGATCAGACCAGCTGGGCAGTAGGTAGTCCCATTCAATTAGAATATATTTGTCATGATGCGTTTGATAGACAATTTCCATCTTAATAAAATGTATACGTGTGCAAGGGGACAACTAGGTAGTCTGGGTTAGGCCACCTTTAAAAATCTCATAAAACCATATGTGACATTTAAAAGATTTAAGCAAGTTCTCCAGCTTCTTAGATCTCTCACTGTACAAACCTTAACAAAGGTTATATCAAACACGCAAGTACGTGCATCCCTTGGATCTTTCCTTACCTTTGCTCCAAGCTCAAAGTTTTCCAGAAGCTACCACAAAGATAAGAGGTCATTCTAGTTCTATCTTTGTTAAGTGGCCCATGCAGGACCATCCTTCTGTGTATAAAATTATCCACTCTCACCAAGTAACTACTAAGTTGGCATTGAGACAAAAAACTCAATACCAAAATGTTTCTGTGCCACATGAAATCCACAATTACTTTTTTTTTTTAGTACAATATTCATTCAACCATAATGCCTCTATAGCAACAATTCATCTTCTTTGATCACAACAACCATTTTTATTTCATTGGTTATTTGGTAATCATTTAGGGCATCTTTGTTAATGTGTTTTGGGAGTGTTTTTGGTTTGAAAAAGTGCTCTGACGTGACATAAATTTTTTTTTGCTGGGGTCCACATTTGAGAAAATATTTTCTATAGAGTAAACCTGCTTATTTTGAAAACCCCACGTAGATGTAGAGCCGTACTTATAAAAGTATTTTTTTTTATAAAAAAAAAAATTAAGAGAAAAAAAGGTCAATTGCGGTGGACACTCCTAGCTACCCTGATTTTTTTAAAAAAATAATAATAAAATTTAATAATAAGTTAGCTCTTATTTCTACAAAAGTTAAGCACTTATTTTGTCAAAATATTCCTACAATAAGGGAAGAATACAGATTTATAAAAAGTGTATTCTATTTTGAGGAGTGTCTTAAGTTTTGAGTTGCTTGTTAATGTATTTGTTTTGAGAACAAAAGATAAAAGACAGAAGAGAAAAACTTTAATAAATATTGCCTTAGCATTCTCAAAATCACCAATAGAAGTAAATTGGATATGTTTCATGGATTTCATCTAGTTTCTACCCAAAATTCGTTTATTGTGGGGACTAGGGATGAACATCGTGTCACATAAACCAACCAACCCAAGAGTGACCAAAGCCAACTAGCTTTTGATGATCCAGTCAGACAGTTCAGTCACTGCATTGGGTACTGACCATTGTTAGGTCGATTGTCATTTTTTTGGGTCAATGACCAAACAAAAATCGACCCCATTAACAGTGATATAAATCCCCAATGATTTTTTTCTAGCCAACCCTAGTGTCCTCTTTGTCTCTTTTGCCTCTACCTCTCTCCAACTCTCATTTCTCGTCCTTCAGCCTTAGTCAATTGGCTTTCTTTGACCTCTTGGAGTCTATCTCTTTCCAGTAAAGTTTTGGTCTTAGTAATCCTCCTTCCCTGACAGATGTTATGTACTAAAGTTCGTCATCTTTATCTCTGCCTCTCTCCACCAAAAGATATGTTTAGATCTATGAATTTCTCTCTATCTCTAGTCGAGAAAGATTTGATTTGGAAGTACTGCTGATATTTGAAAAAACAAAAACCTAATTGAAGGTATGAGATGATAGTACTTGTGGAATGAGTTGTGTGGAAAATGTGCTAAAAATTTGATTGATTTGTATGTCATGTGATAGACGACCTACCAACCAACCATCAATACAATGACTGCCATTGGTGCCCATGCGGTTTGGTTGCTGTGCAACTATCAGTTTGGTTCAGTGGATGGTTTCTGCTGGCCAACTCTGTTGGTTTGAACATCAGAAACCACAGGAAACCAACCGCTGGGGTCAGTGCACACCCCATTGACATCCTTTCACCTTTTACTCCATAATAATATAATATCATACCTTTTTCATATATCCACTCTGGACCTTCATCTCAGTAGTGTGCATATGTTAAGTAGAATGGCTTTTATACATACTGCATATCAGAAAAGAAGTAAAGACGCCCAAAAGGCATGTATATTTGTTAAGTGCAGGTCTGGGTTGGTAGTCCCACTCAGATACCAGACACCTTGCATCATACTTTGATTAGTTTAGAAAGTATAAATATATAAAAATACAGGTTTCAAAATATAAGGGTAAGGGAATCCTATGCACAAGCAACTAAGATAACAAAATACAGGAACTCACAAGATAGCGCTGATCTGGAGAAAGAGATGTATCAGTAACTGTCCATCGCAAACTTTTGGCAAGAATGTTCTTCTGAACTTTCCACCCTTGATCCACATTGTATATTCTAATGTGGCCTCCCTGCATTAGATTTTAAAAAGTTATTGTCATCAAGAATTGTAGCATATATAAATATCATTGTCCTTCGTTTCATAACTAAGGACATGCAGGAAGGAAAGAACAAATTAAAGCCTTCAGAGCTCACATCTTGTACTAATTGGGAACTAGGAAAACAACTTGAACCATGGCTAGTAATGCCATTCTGGTTCATTTGAGACAACCCTTTTTATTTCACTTAAAAAATATGAAAACTTCGCATTTTCAACTTGGAGTCAGCTTTATCAGCAGCATGGTGAATTTCTATCTAAAAGCAGTCATCAAATTTTTTATTTTCCAAATTAAGTTTTATGTTCAGGAAGTAAAACATTTCACCTGAAATCCAGCAACAAAAAGAGAACCATCAGCTGAAAACTGTGAGACATAGGCTCGGCTATTCATTTGGTCAACAAGCCAAGGACCATTTACTGGCAGATATCTACTTAGAACATGACAACAATCTGCTGATGAGAATCTACCTCTTCCTGAATAATTACATTCTCGACCAGCCAACATCTTAACTGTGGAAACAGGTAACTCCCGCCTACCAGGTACGGCTTGGCTTAACCGTTCATGGGGTTCTGATCTTAACCTTGTGACCTGGGCAATCTCGTTGTCTAAATAATTCAATGGCTTGTTGGATCCTTGATTGTTATTGGCTTCATGGATGCTCTTCCCACCATCACAAAGGTCTGATTCTATCTCCAGTCTACTCATTGCATAACCCATTTCATCAGCTGCTGCCCCACTGGCTGTACCATTCATTTTAATTCAAGACCACTGCCAACAATTTGTTGTGCATATGCATATAGAATACTGTTGAAGGCTTATATCGCCCATATATGTTATATGTCAGTCCTGCTGTAGAAAGGAAAAAAAAAAAAAAAAAAGTTTGAGCTCTTTAGACCACAGCCCACCTAAAAAGAAGATAAATTAGAAGAATACAGATTGTATTAGTTAAGCTATTCCCTACTTTTCACATAATGCAGGAAAAGAACAAGACAATAAGCAATCCTAATATATCAAAGTAAAATTTATTCACCTAATTTGGATAACATTCAAATTCTAGGGCCTTATAGTCTACAGACTTTACATTTTATTCTGTTCTATTACAAAAATGACTTAATTCTACCAGCTTTCTTCTGTTTTGATAAATACAGTTCTTCAAAAATTATAACATTATCTGCTTTGAATTCAAAATTCTCAATCCATTTTATCCTATAGCTCCTTATTGAGCTTGACTGAATCTTATCACCTCAGCTCGTTTACTTTGGATAAAGATATCAATCTACACAGAAAACTAATTGTCATTTTTCATATTCTTCTCCTACTAACCACCATATAGAAAGTCAACGTAACTAAGATATAAGCCTATAAATGTGAAACTCTTTTTCCTCGCGAAATTTCCAAGAAATCGTTTTCCACCAAACCAAGAACGATCTTTATATACAGTTCTACCTTCTAATTCATGTAAAAAGAAAAGAGTAAAAACAAAAAACAAAAAAGAAAAGGCCCCCACAATCTTCTTATCTCCCTTTAGCCTACCACTTAATCAGATCATTTCTCAACAGAAAACAAAAATTTAAAGAGTTACATTTTCCTGCATATGACACCACCATAATCAGCTCAGTCACTGCCAGGTGAAACCATTTCTGTTGCTCAACTTACTCAAAACATCACAATTCCCAAAGCACAAAAACCCAATCATTTACAGCTCCCAAATTATGCATAATCAACTCAATACATGACAAATTATTTACCAAACAGATCGCAGAAAATAAATCAGAAAAACCAAAATTAAAATTTTTTTTTTAAAAAAAAAAGTCCAACGGACCAAACTTAAACCAGAGACCCAAAAAAACACAGGCAAGATTTAGTTTCAGACAAGGAAAGAAATGTGATAATTATGGAAATCTGACCTCTGGGTCGGCGAGGTTTAAGGCTCTGAGATAGAATTCGTGCTCGAGTTCGAGGCTCGTTTGAACAAGGTATGTCGAAAAGGATGGATGATATTTATTATTTATTTATTTATTTTTACGTTTGATTTTATCTTTTCATTTCTGGTAAGCAAAAGTGTGGTCTGAGTGATGACAACTTTGGATTGGAGTGATGCGGTTCCGACGGTTGTCTACGTGGCTCTTGTGCTGTCGCAGTTCCCACTCGCCTTGCCTGGCCACCACGTGGTGTTGGGTTGAAAATAACGACGTCGTTTGGAAGAATCTTTAAAAAAAAAAAAAGGGTTAAAATTGGCATTAGGTGTACTAAATTAAGAAAGAAAAAAAAAACAAAAAAGACACTCGAGAAAAAATACCATTGTTTAATAAATAAATTTTTTTAAAAAAAAAATTGATTATAATAACTTTTTTTAATCCGATCTATTAAATTAATGTGTGTACAAATGCCCGTGAGTATATGAAAATCACGCTCATTTTGTGCACAGATCAGTCTAATAAGTTTCTTCCAACTCAGTTTATCAAAAAAATTTGTTATTGTTACAATTGAGAACAAGAAAATTTTCAACAAGTGAAATGTGGATTACTAAAAATCTTTAAAACATTTTTGTTTAACAATATTTTTATTTTATTAGAGAGTGTGACGAAACAATTTAGAATATTAATAATATAGTTATTAGGCAAAGAAATAAATATCATCCTCATCCCCCACCATGAACTTAATGAATATCTAAATTTTCAAAAATAGTTGGGGAGGTGTCAATTTGTGTTAAAGGCCAAAATAGGACCCTTGACACTTGCAAAATGGTTTGGTTTTTTTTTTTAAATATATATATATATATATTGGGATTGGTCTAAATTGCCTAGGTGTAATAAACTGAGATTTTAATTTTTAAGAGAAATGTTAGGAATCAATAAGTTTCCCGTATTTTACTCATATTCCCTTATAATCAATCATTGAATTTGTAAACTTATGTAAATTTTACATAAGTCAATAGTGCACTTCACAAATCTAATGATTGTGACCACTAGCATTTCTCAATTTTTAAACCTTCGTTTTTTGTGATGTGGACCATTGATCAATAGATGACTGACTTACCCTAAAAATTGATTGATGTGGGATCTATCAATGTATGCCACCTACATGCAATCGAAAATTGGACATCTCAACATTTTGTACTTGATTGCCAAAGCTATATAAGTGTAAAGACAACCCAATCCATCCATTTTTATTTTTCATCCTCCTTCAGTCAAGTAAACCCTAGAGAGAGGGAAAGAGAGGAAGAATTCTTGAAGTTTACCTCCAAGAGATGTAACATCTTGCTCTAATCTCGTTTCCATTCTCGTATTTAGCATGTTGGCATGATGATTAGTTACTGTTTAAGTTGTGTTTTCATAGCTTAGCGTATGAGTTTGTTATCGTGTAGGTAGGTTATAGATTTTGTCAAGTATGTAATATTTTGTAGTTTCATGAAGTTTACTTAGTACTGTTTAAAGAGATTAAATGTACACGTGTTTAAGGGATGCATTATGGTAGATTCGTTGTTGAATCAGTTTTGGTGCGACAAGAACTCATTTTTGAGCACCCAAAACTCCAAAAAAACTTGACCTTCATCCTTTTTTAACCTTAAGAACCCTATAGAAAACTTGTTTCTTGGAACTTTCAGCCTCCATTAATAGTGTTAGAGTGAAGAGGGAAGGAGATAAGAGTCCGGCCAGAAGCGATTAATATGTTTGGTAAAAAGTTTTGAGATGAGAAATGAGGAAGAAATTGATTGATGTGTTATAAAGTAGAAATAAGTGAAGAAAATTATTTGTTAATGTGAAGAAATGCGGTTTTTCTTTTTCTTTTCAAAGTAATGAGAAAAATGCTTTACCAAACATGAATTCTGTCAATCCCACAGGTAGAACCTCGCTCCTTCGACCATTTTTCTCAAGGTAAAACCTACAAACTCTGTAATCTCGTTGTTTTCTTTTTGTATTGATCATTTCCTAAACATGTTATTTGATGGTGTGGATTAATTGTGTTTTTGTGTTGAGTGAGTCGTTTTAGAAGAGAAGTGTATTTTATATGATGATGATTTTCAAATGAATAAATTGTTATTTTATGTGTTTCTCTTGTTTGTTGTTTTCAAAAAAGGATTTACGATTGTGTCAGAGAAAGTTTGTGATTTTATCATTCAAACACATGTTCAAACAATGTTTCATACACTAACACACACAAAAACTAATAATGGTATGAAGTGTATGTGTTGAAAAGCATTAAGGTAATCAAAGGGAAAACTCTTGATGATTTTGTAACAAGAGTATAACCTTGACACCTAAATAAATTCGTAAACGTTTTATGGGAGTTGTAGAGCCCCTAAAGATGTCTGGTTTTGATTGGGTTGCATGCTAGGAGCTCGGAAGGACCTGAAACATGAGATGGAACAAACTAGGATCGATACCAGCGCAGGCATGATTGATCTCTATTCTAACCAACAACTAGGATTAATCCATGAACACTCATATATAATAGATCCCGAATGCGTGAATTAGGTTTCCGAAGTGTATTTTAAGTTTGCAAATGTGTTTTTGGGTTTGTGGATAATGTTTGGCTAATTATAGGTTGAGTTGCAAGGCAAGAAGTTAGAATATCTAAGAATCGGCCAAAGTAATCAAGGTAAGTGAAAAAAAAATAATAATAATTTCAAGCATGCTATAATGATGTAAATTGCAAAACCTTTATAGCATATTTTCAATGAATTATGTCGTGAGCTTATTTATTGCAAGTCACTATTTATTACTCTTGTTTACAATGATTATTTATAATTATTGTTACAATTGCATTGAGCTTACCATTATTTGAGAAACAATGTTTATTATGTTAATTGACAGTACTTGCATGTATCATACGCTACCATTATACATACTTTAGCATATGGTATGGATAGTGCTTGTTGGGTCATGGATTAGCTGTGTTGGGCCTGACAAAATGGCCCACCGGCCCATTGTTTAAAATCGGTTATTTTTATTGTTCATCAAACTTATGTTCGGTAGATTTAAGCTTATCTGAAATTATATTCTCCACACTCGGTTCTCAGGCTCGGTTAACCGAGTCTTGACAGGAATACCGAGGGTTACTCTCGGAATATTAGGCATATCTGTATGATATTTTATCTGTCATTCTTCAATATATTGTTGACACGTGGGCTCTCGGTAAATCCATAGTGTTAGATGAACAGGTGCAATCCAATGCCTATAAAAGGGGGGTCCCCTCTCATTATTTGGGTAACTTCTTTTTCCCTCATAACTGAATATTTTGCATACACTTTGTCCCTTCCATAATCCTCGAAGTTATATTTCTCTTAAACACTGTGACTAGCTTAGGCATCAGAGCTTTCCCCGGCCGGACAACGCCGGCAGCTTTGATCCTTTCTCTTTGTTTTTTATACCCAGTTAATCCTTCAGTTATCAAGCCGTTCACATAACCCATTCCACATCATCATTCGGAAAACTGCTCAAACAGTGCTTATGTTTTGCAAATTGCAATTAGATCAAAGGAGCCCGATAAGTGACCAGGGCTAACAAGGGCGAAACTACATCAGCCCCCCAAGACCCTTGTTTCCCCAAAATTTTTAAAAGATTTCCTTAGAATTTTCTTTTTAAAATTAGAATATGCCCCCCCATTTTTTTTTTTTTTACCCCCCTCCCCCCCCAAACTATAATTGCTAGTTCCACCCCTGCCAGCGCAGCCATGCGGGCATGGTGGTCTCGACTGCATGACATCAAAAATAGTGTGGGCCACTCGAGGTTATACCTGAAGTTAAAGGTGTATAAGTGGGTGATTATTAACTGCCTAATAACCGCTAACCACCTATGACAGTGTTGTTAGCAGTTTAAGGTATATATATATATCAAAACGACCTTGTTTTGGTGTTAATATCATTTAAAATATGTCCTAAATAGTCCAAAATCCATTTAAAATAGGTCCAATTCCAAAAACTATTTAAAATATGCCATAAATATTCCAAAATCATTTAAAACAGGCCTTAAAAAAAGGCTTAAGGTAGGTACAAAATACCAAAATAGGCATAAAAGGTACATACATAAAAAGTGGTTATGTGGTGCGGTTTTTAGTTTCAACAACCGCCTATGGCGGTGTACAACTACTAAAATTTAATAACTGCATGCTTAAGACGGTTGCCTTTGTGGTTAGAGGTGATAATTGCCAACCGTAATCACTTGTACACCCCTAACTGATGTTGTATCATATGTCTTCAAGGATATATAAACCTGATTGAGATGGAGTTAAGGGCTCGAATAGACTATACTGAGGAAAGTTACAACTATTACGTATATCATAGTAATAATGTTCTCAATTGTATGTTTCCTGATTTGAATGATGACAACTGTTGTTGCTAAGAATATGCCTTATTGTTTCTTTAAACTCATTATTTCTTTTATCTACTTTTGTCAATTAAAATTTAGGCTCACAACTTGGGCTCAATTTCAAGATACTTTATTTATTAAGTCACAGACTTACTCAGTTGTTTTATTTTCCACCTGTAGAACATTTATTTGTTTAACAGTTTTAGCAGGTACTACAGGTTTGAGGTATTGTTGAAGCGATGATTGAGTTTCATTCTCTATTGTTTTTTAGAGATATATTTGTAATTGATTAGCTGATGTTAGTGGTAAGGTTTTGGGTTATATTCATTTAAAAGATGTATTGAGGTTTAAATTGTAGCTCAAATCATTGTATATATTCTATATTCTCCTATTTCTTGTACTCTGATGGATGTTTAGGGTAGTATTTTCAGTTAACTAATTTAGAAAATTCTGCTAGTAGCTCTCCAAATTAATTATTTTCGTTAATTAATTATTGTGTGTTATTATTTACTCAGTAAATACTATTGGGAAGCATACCAATTTAAATATTATTTTTTTAAAAGAATTTAAATATTAAATTAATTAAATTTATCGGGGATTACTTTGAGGGTCTCCATCTTTCCTTGCTTGAAAGTAAGGAGAAAAGTTGCAAGCTTCCTCCACTTTCACCCTGTGATAAACTACATAAGGAACTGCTTATTCTTGAAGGAATTCACAGAATTAGAAGGCAAATTTTTGAACCATAGTCAGGCAGTTGCCTTCAAAGATGTTGGAAATGCGAGTAATGCTCGAAGTTACTCTTGTGTTACTCAAAAAATGATATGACATCTAAAATCACTAATGACCTTGTTCGATGCAAGAATGACTTATAGAATTATTATGATTTTAAAAGTTATATTATTTTTAGAGTGATACAAAAATTACTTTAGAAAGGCTCAGACACGTGATATCGTTACGGTCCCTTGGAAGAGCATGTGAGCCATTGAGTCATGTGATGTAGGAGGTCCCTTGGCACCGTCATATATGTTTCCATATGGGGCACCTTACTCAAGGAGACTCTCAATCACCATTGAGTTGAACGCAACTTACAAGTTGTTTATTCGAGCGTCAATCAACTAACCTAATTCGAGGTGCTTGGCATTTTTGGATTTCGATCCCTTAATGAGAGTTTTTGCTCATCGATATGGGTAGGGCTGTTAAGAGAGCAAGCCGCTCGCGAGTAAGCTCGGGCTCGGTTCGTGCTCGACTCGAATATTAAATGAAGTGTTTCGTGAACACAAATTATGGTTTAAATATTAAACGAAGCTAGCTCGGCTCGGCTAAGCTTGTGAGCAGCTCGTATAAGGCTCGAATTGGTAGTGATTCACATAATTTCTCATATTAATATTAAAAATTGATGATTTTTTTATTTTATTTTAATAGCATCATTTTATTATAAAAATATGCATATTCTCTCTCTTCGAAACTAAGTGCCTTGCTGTCTTGACTTAGGCTCCATAGTCCGCTAGTCAAACTAAGCAAATTCTCATATGCAAGCTGGCTTCTTGAGCCGTTTAAGAATACTTGAAGTTTAAATTTATAATAATAATAAAAATTAATAAATTAAATTAAATATAAGAGCCAGCTCGTGAATTGGCTCGGCTCGGCTTGACTTATTATGAGCTCGAATTCGAGCTCGAGCTCGATTTTTTGGCTCGTCCTTAAGCTCGGCTCGAGTTCGAACTCGAGTAAAATCTAAACAAGTCGAGTCCAATCAAGGGAAGTTCGCTCAAGCTCGGCTCGTTTACATCCATAGTTATGGGCATACGGAGGATTATGCTATCGAAACCCTTAATGCTACGGGTCAATAAATTCTCTATATTTGGTTCATATTTTCTTACGGATTCGGCTTATATGCTGTTATTAAAATAATAGTATGTATGTTGTAGTTTAATCAACCATTGGAGTTGTGAGGTTTACCATTGACTTATGTGAGATCTACATAAATCTATAAATTCAATGATTAATTGTGAGAAAATATGGGCTAAACATGAAAAACTTATTGACCCTTAAGATTTATGTATATATATATATATATATATAGCACATCCGGAAGCAGGGAGGATTAACAAAAAAAAAAAAAAAAAAAAAACCTGTTCATATAATTACTCTTTGCAGCAGGCAGCAGCCACCTCTTTCTCTCTCTCTCTCGCTCACTGAACCCTCTCTAAACCCCAAGAAAATGTCCGTTACAATCACCACCACAAAACAATGAAGCGGGTCTTGAAAATCTCTGACGCGGCCCAGGCGGAGATGCTCTGCTCAGCAAAACCCAAAACCCTTGCCTCCTCTCCCTTCATCTTCACCCTCACGAAGTCCCCAAATCACCGATTCACCACCCGCGACCTCAATGCCCAAACCCAATCCACCTCCCCCAAAATCTTGGGCCTGTTCACGGACAAGTTCGCCCCCTCTGATTCCGGAGCCAGAGAGGATCTCAGATACAAGGTCACGCAGTTGAGGGACGAATTGGTTCGAAATTTCGAGGAGGACTCTGATCAGATTTACACTGATAAGATTGTTAGGGTTTTGGAGGAGAAAGCCGACTCGTTGCTTCGGAGTTATTCGGATGGGTGCGCTTGTGTTGAGCTTTTGAAGCAGCTGGGTTCGTGGCCTCACTTAGCCCTAGAGGTGTTTTCCCATATAATTGTTTGTGTGCGCGTTGTATAATAAAGTGTGTTTGCATTTTTGTTGCTATCTAATGGAGTTGGTTTTGTTTGATGTGGAATTTCTGTTGGTTATTGGTTGTTTTACTCGTTGATTGGTGTTTTTCCTTTTTTTTGCTTTTCGAATATATCTGTGGTGTGTAATTATGGGGTTTTTGAGATTATCTTGGAAATTGAGGAAATGGGTTTGTTGTGCTTTTGTGGCATGTATATGGGTTTATTTGTTTTCAGAAAGAAGATTGGAGCATGAGATGTTGGGATTTTGATGAATGAGCCGCTTTTGTTTTTGATTATTGAATACTTATTAATGGTTTCAAATTCTGATCAATGTAAGTGCAACAAAGTCATTGGTTATTGTTTTATGCCAGTTGGAGCTCATTGTTGCAATCAGCTCTTAGTAAATGGTTCTGAATTGTATCTTAATGCTATTTTATACAAAATGGGATGTCCTACCATCTCTTGTGCTGTTAAATTGTACAAAATGATAACAAATAATTGATTGATACAAATTGTTGGGGACAAATGATCTTTACTCCCATTTAACATCAGACAATGTTTTCTTGAGTGTATATTTGTTTTGACTTTCAGGTCTTGAATTGGAGAAGAAAACAGGTGGATTATGGCATTCCTATGGCGCCTGAGGAGTATGTCAAGGGTATTACAGTTGCTGGTAGAATTAAGAATGTTGATCTTGCAGTTGAGCTGTTTACTGAGGCTACTAACAAGCGAATCAGGACAACATCTACTTATAATGCACTAATGGGTGCTTATATGTTCAATGGTCTTGCTAATAAATGCCAGTCATTATTTCGGGATCTGAAGAAGGAAGCAATTTCTAGTCCTACAATTGTAACATACAACATTCTTATTTCTGTTTTTGGTCGCTTGATGCTAGTTGATCACATGGAGGCAACTTTTCGAGAGATACACGATTCGAGTCTCTCCCCTAATATAAGCACGTACAACAATTTAATTGCTGGATATGTTACAGCTTGGATGTGGGATAATATGGAGAAAACTTATCAGACGATGAAGATGGGCCCTGTTAAGCCTGACATTAACACCTACTTGTTAATGCTTCGGGGGTTTGCACATTCAGGTAATTTAGAAAAGATGGAGGAGACATATGAATTGGTAAAGCACCATGTTAATGATAAGAACATTCCATTGATCAGAGCCATGATTTGTGCATATTGTAGGAGTTCTGCAACAGATAGAGTTAAAAAGATTGAGGTGCTAATGAAGATTATTCCAGAAAATGAGTATAGGCCATGGTTGAATGTGCTGTTGATCAGGGTTTTTGCCCAAGAGGATTGGTTGGAGGAGATGGAGAAATCAATAGATGAGGCATTTGAGCACAATACCTCTGTCACAACAGTGGGTGTGATGCGGTCTATCATTGCAAGTTATTTTCGGTGCAATGCAGTGGACAGGCTTGCTAACTTTGTGAGGCGTGCAGAGTGTGCTGGCTGGAGAATCTGCCGGTCCCTATATCATTGTAAGATGGTCATGTATGCATCACAAAGGCGCCTACAGGAAATGGAGTGTGTCCTAAATGAGATGGAGAATTTTAACTTAGATCGCACAAAAAAGACGTTCTGGATAATGTATAAGGCCTACTCCATGTGTGGTCAAAGGCACAAGGTCCAGCAAGTATTAGGATTGATGTGTAAGCATGGGTACGGAATTCCTTTGGATGTATTGCCGTCATAATTTATCCTTTTAACATATTGGATGCCAGAAATTGCAAAAAGCTTTCAGCTGATTATTGTGAGAGGGTTTTGCTTCGTCCGTGTGATGGGATTGAAGTATCAAGTAATTTAAAGGTACACAGCTTGTCTCGTACTTTTCATGAACTGTCCTGGCTATTTTTTTTTTGCCTGATCTTACCCTTGGTAATTCAATACCGTTGGCTATAGCCTATATATGATGAGCAGTTCATGATGTTGCTTATTATTGCCTGTTAGAACTATGGAATAAAATCTCCTTGTTTATTTGGAAAAATGCAAAACCAGTTAACGTGGTTGCACCAATTTGCAATAAGCAAAAAGTAGCTTAAAATTCCCCGTGGTAAGCATAAATGGCAAATAACTGAAATTTACTTATCAAAAAAATAAAAATAAATGGCAAATAACTCCCTAGCCCGAACTTTTCTCTGAAATTTTGACAGAAAACGTTGGAGTGCCACATCAACACCAATAATAATATTACGCATGTCCCCTACAATAAAAAAAACTACCCAAAAAAAAAAAAAAAAAATTCTATGGGGTGGTATTTTTTTCTTTTCATTTTGGGTATTTTTATATTTTTATTGAGGAATGATTTATGTCAATATTTTTTTTCATATTTTCCCTATCTCATCGTACAAATTCAATATATTAACCATTAGATTTGAAGACTCATGTAGATCCCATACAAATTCAATAGTAGATTCATCCATTTACTATGGAGATAGTTAAAAGGTTGTTAAAATAGAATGAACTCTATCATTTTTCCTTTTTATTATAGGGGATATGTGTTGTATTATTATTGGTGTTGATGTGACACTCGGCCGGTTTCTATCAAAATTTCAAATGGAAGTTCGGGTTGGGGAGTTATTTGTCATTTATTATTATCGTGGGAAGTTTTAACTCACTTTTAAAACCCTAGGGAGATTATTGCAAATCGGTGCAACCATAATGTTTTGCATTTTTCCCTTGTTTATTTTCTAAACTATTTTATCACAGGTCACTTTGGACCTTTTAGCTGACAAATGATGCTTAAAATGATGGAAGGCCCCCATTTTTATATATCTTTTTCTTTTATTTTTTGGGAAAAATATGGAATCGGTCTTGTGGTTTGCTTCTTTATAGAATTAGTCCATGTGGTTTAAATTTTATATTATAGATCCTGGGGGTTTGTTCTTTTATAAAAACAAGTCCCTTTGCTAGCTTTTTTAATGGAAGCTAATGTCACATGGACACATGTATATGTCAAAGCTAAAAATATGATGACACATGCAATATTCCATATCAACATCACGTCACCGCTAGCTTGATAAAAGTCCATGTCTAACAACCACGCAATGCGCCACTTAATTATAATTGTGCCCATCGGTCTCTAGTGTCCTAGCCGGACTCTCTCTCTCTCTCTCCTATCTTTCTTGATAGCCGATCAACCCAGCCTCCCTTTCATGGTTGCTAGAAACTTACACATTTGTCACATTGAGAGAGGCTGACAACGAAGAATTGTGATTCCTATGCCGCTGCCCCAAACTGAGAGAGGACGCCAAACACGAGCTACAAACGTCACCTTCTGCAGATTGACCACCAAACGCAAGCCACAACCATCTTCTTCAGCAGGTATTTGAACCCCTTTGTGCAAATTTTAGCCCACGTTTTTTATGAATTTATGCTATCGATTTCAGCGCACATTTTTCCTTCATGGGAGAGCTCTTTTATATTGGGCTGTAACATTTGTAATTAACTTATGTTCCTCTAATCTTGTAAATCTTGTTAAATTTTTAGATTTTCGACCCCATTAGGGTGGTGGTTTCTCTTGTATGCTTTTTGTGTACATGAGCTTTGCTTCTCCTTTATATAAAAATTATTATTCATAAAAAAATTGATATGGAGGAGCATTTGGTGCTCGATATGCACACGGCGGCGGTCAGTGGTTGATCTGCACTCTTGAAAATTGATGGCTAATACAAAAAGATGCTTATTTTCAAACACAAGGGTTCCTTTTGTCAAAGCTTCTAGAAGAAGCTTGACAAAAGAAAAGGCATGCACACGGTTTTCAATAAGTGTCTAGACATGTACGATGACAATTTGTCTAGACATGTAGGATGACTTTAACCAAAAAGTCCAAAAAGTGTGGGCAATAATTTCTTCATTCGGTGCAGACATTGAATTTAGAGAGGGTGCTTCAAATGTCATCCTTTGATCAATATGAGCCATCAATTTTTAACAATTCTCCACCTTGGCAAATATTCTCCACTTTACTATGGCACTCCCAATATGCTTCAAATCTTCACGATATTGGCTAAGCCCAAACAATGTTTGAACTTAGCTTTAGTAACCACTTTGGTTAGCATATCTGCAGGATTTTGTATAGTTCCAATCTTCTGAAGAAGAATGTCTCCTATAATTTCACGAACAAAATGGAAATGGACATAAATGTGTTTTGTTCGAGCATGATGAACTTGGTTCTTTGCCAAATGAATAGCACTCTGACTATCACACAAAACTTTCACATGCTTGTGAATAATACGCAAGTCCTCAATCAAACCATGTAACCAAATTGCCTCTTTTATGGCATCAGCAACTGCCATATATTCAGCTTTAGTAGTCGACAAAGCAACTATAGCTTGTAATGTTGACCTCCAGCTAACTGGTCCTCCTGCTAATGTAAAGACATAACCTGTTGTAGTTCGCCTTTTATCCAAATCACCAACATAGTTCGAATCCATATAACCAACCAAAATTTGATTGAGTCCACTGTCAACTCGTTCAAACTGACATCTACAGTACCCAGAATATATCGTAGAATCCACTTCGCTGCTTGCCAGTGCCCTATTCCTGGATCATGCATATATATGCTCGCCATATTGACTGCTTGTGAAATGTCAGGCCTTGTACACACCATAGCATACATCAAGCTACCCACCAAATTAGCATATGAAACATGAGCCATGTGATCACGTTCCTCATCTGTACTCGGAGACATAGCAGTGTTAAGCTTGAAGTGCGGTGCCAACGGGGTAGTTGTAGGTTTGGTATTATGATCCATACCAAAACGCTTCAATACCTTCTTCAAGTATTGTTTCTAGGTTAAGCAAACACTACCCTTTGCCCTCTCTCGAGTAATCTCCGTAGCAAGAATCTTCTTGGCTTCTCCAAGGTCTTTCATTTCAAACTTGTTTTTTAACTGAGTCTTCAAACTATCAATCTCCACAATACTTTTACATGCAATCAACATATCATCAACATATAAAAGTAAATAAATGAAAGTGCCGTCTTGTAGCTTGCGAAAATACACACAGTGATCAAATTGGCTTCTTGTGTACTTTTGCCCTATCATGAATTGATCAAATCGCTTATACCACTGTCTAGGAGATTGCTTCAAACCATACGGTGATCTGTTCAGTTTGCAGACCAAATTTTCCTTATCAACAACCTTGAACCCATCTGGCTAAGTCATATAAATATCTTCTTCTAGGTCCCCATGCAAGAAAGCACTTTTCACATCTAGCTGTACTAACTCTAGATCAAACTGAGCAACCAAAGCCAATAACACACGAATGGAAGAGTGTTTAACAACTGGAGAAAAAACCTCGTTATAGTCAATACCTTCCTTCTGAGCATAACCCTTGGCTACCAATCTGGCTTTGAAACGAATGCCATCTTGCTCTAAAACGAATGCCATCTTGCTCTGTAGAATCCTCCTCCTTGGTGTATACCCATTTGCACCCAATTGCCTTCTTCCCTTCTGGTAGTTGAACCACCTCCCATGTTTGATTCTTGTAAAGAGACTGCATCTCCTCACCCATAGCTTCCTTCCACCTAGCTTTTTCTGAGTTGCCAATTGCCTTTCTGTAGGTTAAAGGAATATCATCTTTGGTAATTGGTAGTGCATAAGCCACTGTGTTAGTATACTGAGCAGGCTTCCGTATTTCTCGTTTTGGTCTACTAACTGTAATAGAATCTGCTTGCTTTAGAGACCTTTGGGTTGGGGTCTCTTCCTCCATTTGAACTCTCCTCTTCAGTCGCAAGTGGGAAGTTTATCTTTTTGGTTGCCCAATATATTTCTATGTCAAAGATAGCAAGTTGGATCCGCGAGCCAAGAAAGCTGTATTCTTGGAATTTAGCACAAGTGTGAAGGGATATAGACTCTGATGTCCCGAGTTGAAGAAAGTTATTCTCAGCTGAGATGCAACTCTCAATGAAGAGAAGATGGTCAGTCAATGCAAGGAGAAGAATCTGATCATTTCATAAGGAAGACTATGTAGCAGTAAAGTGGAATATTCGCCAAGGTGGAGAATTGTTGAAAATTGATGGCTCATATTGGTCAAAGGATGACATTTGAAGCACCCTCTCTAAATTCAATGTTTGCACTGAATAAAGAAATTATTGTCCACACTTTTGGACTTTTTGGTTAAAGTCATCCTACATGTCTAGACAAATTGTCATCCTATATGTCTAGACACTTATTGCAAACCGTGTGCATGCCTTTTCTTTTGTCAAGCTTCTTCTAGAAGCTTTGACGAAAGGAACCCTTGTGTTTGAAAATAAGCATCCTTGTTGCTTGTTTAAGACATCCAGTTAGTGTTGTATGGGCAGTATGAAGAAAAGAAAGAAACTTGTGTTGGGCTATGCAGAAATAGAAAAAGCCAATACGAAGAAGTGAGCATTTGGGGTTTTTGGGTTTGTGAGTGTTTTAACACTCTTTTGTGTTCTCTTCTTTTGAAGTAGTGAAATATCTCTCTACTGTTGCACTGTGGATGTAGACAAATTGTCGAACCACGTAAATCTTGTGTTTTATTATTTTGTTTATTTTTCTTTAAACACTATATCACGTTTGTTCCGCTTGATTGATTGTGTGAGAGATTTGCAACCTTTCGCACAACATGCACATGGCGACAGTAGTAACTTGCGTTTGATGTCCTCTCTTAGCGTGACAGACTTGGGATGGCGGCATAAAGGTTCGCAGCTCTTCCTTGCTGACCTCTCTTGATATGATAGACATGAATTTCTAGCAACCATGAAAGGGAGGCTGGGTTGATCTATAATGCCCTGTCCAAATAAATGCAATATTTTGCATTATCCATGCGAAAAATGCCATATGGTTTTTTTTAAAACCACAAACTCACTTTTCTGAAATACTAGAGCACTAACATAAAAATACCTATCATTCATCCAAAATAAGGTAAAGTTTTTCTTTAAATCCATGTTCAATTTATTGGAAACTTAATATAGAGAAAATGCTTTTGAGCTAAACACCAATGTAAATTACTTCTCTTTAAGCAGCATAGTTTTTTTTTTTGATTTGGCACTGGGTATCTAGAGCTTCACTCTGACTAATCCCGGGGGTGCACAAGCCCTCGGCAAGGAGTTTCACACAAGTGCACCTCCCTTAATTCAAGGGGCGAACCCCCAGTCTGATGGCCTCAAGAAGCAGTTTGCACTCAGTGGGTTTCGAAACTAAGACCTTGAAGAGCATACTCAAAGTCCTAGGCTATCCAACCACTGAGCCAACTCCATGGGGTTCATTAAGCAGCATACTTAAAACAAAACATGCTTTGCAACCTTAAACAGATATGCATATGCATGTATTTGTATTATTGACATTATTCTTTTTAACTTATCAAACTTTTATTTTATCATCTTATTATTCATTATTCTTGAATTAAGGTGATTTTTTTCATGATCGAGCACTAGACCGACACCATAGAAAAATCGGTCATGACATGGCTGAGCACCAGACTAATGCCATGTGAGACCCCACTCGTGAGCAAGCACTAGACCAATGCCACAAGTGATTTCCTCATGACCGAGCATAAGATTGATGTCAAGGGAAAATTGACCACAACATGACCGAGCATCAGACTGACACAATGTGTGATCCCTTATAACTATAAACCATGACCTAGTTCCAGATTGATGCCACATGTGATTTCCACTTAATTGAGCACCAGACTGACTCCATGTGTGATAACACTGACTATGACCTTATTTCCTTTTTCTTTAATTTTGACCATTCATTAACCCTTTTAACTTATTTTTCTTAACCTTTAATCTTAGATTCCTACCTTAAAACTTGTCTTTTATTTCTGGTACTTTCTTTTCTTTGAAACCATTCTTTCCTTTTTCTTTATATTCATCTTTTTCTATCTACTTGCATATACAAGGTAAAACATTTCATGCTAAAACATTTATATCGTTGGTGGGAAGCTTTTCTTACCACTTTTGCAAAATCTTTCACCTTTGCATTCGATCCATGTCACATTTTCATCTACAGTACGTTACGTTACGTTCGCTAGTTAGAATTTCTCACAAGCGATTCCAAATAAAACTGGAAAATATGGAGATGTTGGGAGGTTCAAACCAATGGAATGTGAGTTTCACTAGAGAGGCACATGATTGGGGGTTGGAAGTCTTTGCGTCCTTTCTAAAAATGTTGCATTTCGTCAGAGTGAGACGAGGGTGTGAAGATAGAATGTGGTGGATTTCTTCCAAAAGAGGTCTATTCAAGGTCAAGGCCCTCTTTTATTCTTTAGCTTGTAATGAGAGTAGGAGTTTTCCTTGGAAGAGTGTGTGGCGGACACAGGCTCTTCCGAAATCGGCTTTTTTTATTTGGTCGGCGGCTCTAGGCTTCTGACCTTGGATAATCTCAAGAAGCATCACGTCATTGTGATAAACATGTGTTGCATGTGTAAGAGAAGCGAGGAGACGGTGGATTATCTCCTTCTTCATTGTGAGGTTGCTTCTGCTCTGTGGTTTGCCATCTTTAGTCGCTTTGGGATGGCCTGGGTGATGCTTAGCCGGGTAGTTGATTTGCTAGCATGTTGGCGGTCTTCTGGGAGGCGGAGGAGTGCGGTGGTTTGGAAGATGGTGCCTATGTGTCTTTTTTGGTGTTTATGGCAGGAAAAGAACAATAGGTGCTTTGAGGATTTAGAGAGGTCATTGAAGGACATTTTTTCCTCTTGTTTTCATGCATTGTATCTTTAGACTGTAGCACATTTGTCTCCGTTGTCGATTAGTTATGATGATTTCTTTGCTCATTTTTCCTTTTCTAGTTAGGTGATCTTTTTGTATACTCCCTGTATACTTAGGAGTGCCTTACGCTTTTAATAAGACTGGTTATCACTCATAAAAAAAAATAGTTACAATTTATTCTTTCTTGGTAACCCTACGACTTCTCTTCTTTCTCCTCTGAAAACCCTTACTTTTTTAAGGCTGGGCTATCTTGGTCGATTGGGGCTGCCTAGCCATTCTGTGAGACTCTTAGTTGATCGTGCTTTGACCGAGTGCTCTTGGTCAATCGAGGTTCATGCTCTGTCGATCAAAACATCACAGCAGTGTTTTCTTCTTCCCTAAAAACACCCCTAACCCACATTTTTCAACATTTTCTCGCATCGACCCATCAACCCAACGTTCTTAGCACTCTAATACAGTCAAAACCAGCTTTTCTTCATTTCCAAAAATCATCACAACAATCACCATACTCACTAAAATTCCAAACTATAAAAAATTAACAAACCCCTAATGATAACCCTTCAAAACCCTTCATTTTCTATCAACAAACAAAACTCCAACTCAAAACATCTCCCCCACACCACCACACTACTCAAAACAACATCTCAAAATGATAAAATCACACAAATAACAACTATAATCTCAAAACTTCAACTACCTCTTAGATTAGGCTTCCCAAAGCTTTGCACACTCCAATCCAGTATTTCTCCCCCTTCTCTCTTCTCTCTATTACTTTCTCGGTTCTCAAGCTCTTAAATGGACAATTGTGTTTAAATAGACTTATTTCACAGAGTGTAAATCGAGCTCAGTCGATCAAGCTCTATACTCGGTCGACCAAGAATGATTAGCCAGCATGTAATGTTTCTTCCTGCCGCATTAAATTCACATCACCTCGCGTGTCCATATGGCGGCTTTAGCTTCCGTTAAAAATGTTAATGGAGGGGCCTATTTTACTACAAACTACAGGGATCTATAATATAAAATTCAAACCACAATTATTTATTTCGTATTTTTGCCCTAATTTTTTTTAGGAGCATGTATTCTCTGTAGCTTCTCTCATCTGTTACATTATAGGAATGACCCAGTACAAATCACAAAAATGGCTGATTGAGTCCTTTCGAGAAGTGGTTAAGGACGATGTCACGCATATGGCAATACTGAAGGACTTGGAGGTGTCTTTTCGTCTGGCAAGCAAGGAAGCTCGTGAGGTGTTGTCCCCTGAGGAGGAACAGAATTTGGTGTCTATGAAGAAAGAATTTGAGAGGTTTTTAGGAGGACGTGTCTCGGTCCCGCCCTCTTCTACACTATCATCTGGGCAGATGGGTCTGCCGGAAAATCATGATGCAAATTCTGCAGGGGCGTTAGCTTTGGGAGAGAGGTTACGCATGTCTCTGGGCAGTGGGGTTCCTATATATAAGCAAATATTGAGATACTATCGGAGAGCTAAGAAAGAAAGAGGAATTCGGGTGAATGATTCTCTCCTTCTTGAGGCGGTGGAATCTTTTAGTGCTCCGCAGATACATTACCAACCAGTTGCAGGGTTTGTTGCTTAGGCTTCATCCAAGGCTGAGGAGGTTTCTATAAGAAAGCCTGATTCTAAGAACTCTAATCCAATGAGGGGCTTTCTACGGCGAGGGTTTCTTAACCCAAGTCCGAAAGAGATAAGGGAGTCTCAGTCTTCATCGCATGTGGCTATTAAGGATGATGAAGTAGTGGGTGACAACTCTTCAGTCTTGGATGAAGCCTTCAAGTGTGGGGAGCTGCCCCCGATCCCCTTGATTGGGGGTTGGGTTGCGGTGAAGAGGAGGATCCATATTCAGCAGATTTTCTTCAGGTTGTGGACGTCGCCCGGCCTAGGGCTAAAGGAAAAAGGCCTAGGAATAAAAGCAAAAGAGAGCTGTTAAATTTAGAAAGCTCTGTTAACTATGGCAATGCTAGTGCGTCGTCCAGGAGAAGGAAGGGCAGGATTATAGTGTCAGTCTTTTGTGAAGGAATGAGGGTGTTTGGTTAGTGGGCTTTGCGTTGGTGTGTTTGTTTGAGGGTTTTTGGGTGGTTGTTTGGTTTTTTTGGGTGGGTGTGCTGGGGTTTTGCTTTGGGCTCGCTTTGGCTCCCTTTGTATACTTCGTGTGTAATTAGGGGCGCTTCTCGCTTTTCTCTTTCTTTAATAAAACTTCTTATTCTTATCAAAAAAAAATTAATTGTCTTTGAACACCAATGCCATGCTCTTTCATGGTTTGCAATCTTTTAGTAGGACCATATTTAGGACCCCAGCTATCTGGGATTGACATTATAAATTGATATTTTCACTATCATGATGATTCAATTTCTGTGTGTGACTGAAGTCATTTGATTTTTCATTCTCGAGACGATATGAGAAAATTGAAATTATTTTATTTTGTTTTCTTGGTTGTACCTGTATTAATTTATACTTCATATTTGTAGAGAAAGTGCTGAACAAGTGTACAGTGTTCGATGGACCAAGGCCACCAAAACGCTGAATGGTTACTGAGATTGGAATCAATTCCTTCAGATTGTTTTCTCTGCACAAAATCCCAAGTCACTTCCTGTAATGTGACTAAATTAACTGAATTTTGTAGAATGCTGCTACCAGTGCAGAGAAGAGAGATTGATTGATTGATGTTTTGACTTATGATGGAGTATAGAAATTTATTGGTATAACAATGCAAGAGCAAGACTCATCTTTGGAAGAATCATTCACGTTGACCTCCTGAGGACTAATATTTGCATCTCAGATGGTATGAACTAAATGTTTTTGCAATACAAATTGCAATTTGATATCTTTTCTCTTTTCAAAAATCCCTAATAAAATTCATTAGCATGCAAAAAGATTTCCCAGTATAGGTGGGGTGGATTGTTGAATTGATCCCTTGATTATGTTTCAATAAAAGTTGTAATGATTTGACGTGTTGAAGAAAATAGTATTTATTTTCTTCCCAAAGTCCTCTCTTGACTTTTGTGCTTACTGAATCACCCAATTTGTTAGCTTATGTTTCAATTTGATACATTATTATCCAGTGGCGAATGATGAATGTTTTTCAACAAGGAGATTTCCTTTCACCAACAAAATAGATATTAATTCAAGATTCAGTTCTTTTATCATTTGAAGCTTTGCTGGTGTTGGTATTTCATAACTGTTCAACCAAGATTCACAATTTGGATTTCTTTAACAAGTGAAGAAATGGTCCAAGTTTAAAGTTATTCGCAATTTTTGTTTTCCTAATAATAAAGGCAGGAGGAGGCGAAGAGAGTGGTTACTTTAACTGGGCGTGACCATAATAACATATATCTGCTAGAAATTGCACTGAAAGAGCTTAAATGGTGAGAATTGTAGATGCTATCTCGAGTCCGATTGAGCCATGCTATTCAAAACTCGAGTTGACAAGAGTTGGTCTCTAACATATTACATTGAATGGACCGCATAGATTTGAGGATTGAGGCGATGTATACCCTCTTTAAACCATCACTAAATTGACAATGTTTTTCCAAACTTTCAACAACTGTGATTACAAAAGAATAATACTTTGCATTCGTGCTGAAATATGAAACAACAGCTTACTTCTTAGCAGTTAGCACTTTAGGAAACAAGACGATTGCCCAGGAAAATAGCAAATCCAGAAGTGGATCTTCTATCATTTCCAGCCAAATGTGAATCGTAGGAGGGCAATTGGTATAGTAAGATAACCCATGATCGATAGTATTCTTCCAATAGCATAGGACACGCTTAGGAGCATACCAGTGTGTAGATGTAGGATGATGCAAGTGCTGATTGAGTTGATTTACAGAGAAAGCAATCTTTTGTGGGATCATCAAGAGAAACACCATCAAATTTAGAAAGCTTAGAGCCTGAGGAGCAAGGTGATTTGGATGGCTTGACACCAAGAATATGAACATGAGTGAGAAGATCTGTAATATATTTCATTTGACACAAATGCACACCATTAGATAGATGTACGTTAAGCCTGAATTCCACCAAAAAAAAAAAAAAAAAAAAATCCATGAAATCCAAATATTTTACAAGAAATTCCAGCTGCAATCTTATAATGAGAGAGTGAATAAGATCATAATGAGTGCCGATGACAATTATGTCATCCACATAAATGAGCGTAAACAACTTTACATTGCCACTGTGATACATAAATAAAGAAGAATCAACTAAAGAGGCCTTAAACTCTAGCAAGAATGAAGAAAAACGAGTGAACCAGGATCTAGGGGCCTGCTTCAAACTGCGTCAACTAAAGATGGTTTTTTACATGCAATCTCCATGTAAAAAGGCATTAGAAACATCTAATTGCCGTATGTGCCAATCAAACTGAACTTCTAAGCCGAGAATAACAAGAATTGTTGAGGGCTTAATTACGGGGCTAAAGGTCTTAGTGTAGTCAATGTCACACTATTGATCAAAGCCCTTTGCAACTAACCGAGCTTTAACTATTTCCACTAATCCATCTACCCATTTGTTGCGGATAATGTTTTGATTGGAAGGGCAAGGGCAGAGAGACAAAATGCCATTTGAGAGAATAACATCAAATTCATGGCCTATGGTAGCCCTTCAACGTGGATCAGTAGCTGGCTTTACTATATCAACTAGGTTCAGTTTCTTGCAGCACAAAGCAGAAGGATTTCAGGGGATATTTAATGGAAGCATACAATTGAAACTCAGAAAACTGCTTGGGCTTGAGGGAACATGTTTTGGATAGAGTTGTCATAGAATGAGACACTGATGTGGGAGATAAGATGGCAACAGAAATTTCATTGCCTGTTACAACTATGGATTAAAATTTCAATTGTTTATTTGCTAAACTCTTTTATCAGAAGTCATTCTGGACCTTTTATTTTAACTGCTTATACCTCATTGTGCGTTGAAGTTGCATGTATTCAATGAAGCTTTTTACTTCCATCACATGATAAATATGACTCAGTATTGATGCACGTTACTGTTTACTGCTTTCTGTTGTTAGCTTCCATTTAACACCAATGTTGTAGTCTTGTAGAACCCAATGCTATGCTTCTTCATCATTTGTGATCTTTTAGCACAACCATATTTAGGACCCCTACTATTTGGGATTGGCCTTATGCAGAGAAGCATGAATCCTTAAAAGGGTCAGTTGGATAACCAACTTGCAAAACTCATGTCAACCGTTTATAAATTGATGCTGATTCCTGAATGCAGGAGACAGCTTGCAATGATGCTTTGGCTGAGAGCAGTTTTTACCCTTTTGATGACATGGTTTAAACTCAAAGAGCAAAGCAGTAATCCTCATTTCTTTCTAGTGTAGGAAAAGTATGAGGCAGCCTTTGGTAATCTTCATTGCCTTGGCTGTCTTCAACTGAAAGCCAATGGGAGAATGGTACACTAGAAATCGAGGGATAAAACCATAACAATGACTGATTTGATCAAGAGAGGAAGAAGAATAAAGAATATAAAGTTCTTGAGAGAGTTTATCTATTAATCATCATACCCTGCTTCTTGCCAAGAGCTGCACTTTTTATTATTGGGGACTACATGGTCCTGTAGTTCTAATACTCATTTTTGAGACCATTTGAGAAAATTTTAATAATTTTATTTCATTTTTGAGATCAATTGACTACATATTATTGCAGAAAGTGGTGAATAAGTGTAGGGTGTTTGATGGATTAAGGCCACCAAAATGCTGAATGGTTACTGCAATTGAAAATAATTACTTCAATAGAAGAAAGATAGTGCGTTTTCTCTTCACAAACTCCCAGCCCACTTCCTGTAATGTGACTAAATTAACTGAAATTTGTACAATGCTACCAGGGCAGAAAAGAGAATTGATTGATCTTTCGATTTGGGGAGTATAGAAATGAGTGGTATAACTTTGAAAGAGCTAGTATGGATTGAATCTATATGTTTTGATGAACTAATCAAGTGATGCCACATCGTCTTGAATTTAAAATGTGGCAATTTTATCCAAATGATTAGAATTTATAATGTAACATTTTAGAAATAGGGGTGCTACAACTCCCACATTAGTTTGTAAACGTGAAAAGGACACGAAATGTGCTATGTGTACTGTTACATTAGTTTGTAAGAACTTTTAGTAGTCTTAGAAATCATTGAGGTAAATGTAATTAGACCTAATCAGAGGAAGGTAAATTGTAGTTTACCCTTTAAGTAGTTACCCCACATAGCATCAAGCCTATGTTGGGATGCTGTTGGGGCAGTGTACAATTGGATCTGGTGTCGTGTATTTTGTAATTTAGTTTAAGGTTTTGGAAAAGCCCAAACTGTAAAAAAATCGTAGTTACCACTATTGTGGTTCCCTACTAAGGGAAAGCATGTCTTAGTACAACCCATTTTTGCTTCCCATGTGACACCCAGTACCCAGAGAAAACATGACAGCTGACAGGAAAGCATGCAGGAGGCAGATTTAAGAACAAATGTTATAGTACTGAGATGATTCAGAAACATGTGGAGACATGTATACTTATGTCTAAATATTGTTTCACTTTCACTTTCTTCTACAGATCCTTGCCATTTTTCTACTTGCTTCTCTTTATATATAACTTTTAATTTCCTGCAGTAAATTTTATTTCCTTGATGTTTCTTGATGTTTCTACTGTTGTTTTTCACATATTATTTGGTATATTCTTGGATTGTGGTGCCTGAGGCCATGGCACAAGTGAAATTGTGGTGATGGTTAAAACTGTGGACCATGCACATGCAGATGTAGGCCTGCAAGCCTCAATAAGAAATTCTCTTGGAGTAGCTGCTGTATGAGTTGGCTGGCAATGTTTCTGTGAAGTATGATTTCCTATTGCATTGAAAGTGTAAGTGTTGCTATTAGGATACCTTTTTTTTTTTTTTTTTTTTTCAATCCTCTCTATGCTCCCCAAAAATGGCTCCATGTTAAGTCTGTCATGGCTTTTGTTATTGTGGTCCTCAGCAGCTACCATCTTGATGACCTATAAAAACTAAGGGAATTTTTTACACATTGATTACAGTTGAAGGCAATAAAGGTTAATCAATCAAGTGTTTTATACCAACCACCATATGATGCGAAATAATGCTGCTTCTGATTAGTCAGTACTTGGGATTGAGTCCATTTGGCCATTTCAGGTATGATGCATTTGCCTCCCTGAGACAAACTTTTCTGCTTAAGTTGTCTGTCTTTTATGGTGGTTGGGCTTTATGCTTTTGACCCTAAATATGTCTTATTTTTCATGTTCTGGAGAACTCAAATTATTCATGTGAAGTCAACTACTCTAGAAAGAAGTGTAGAATTAAATTACTAGTTCTATTCTTCAAGGGTTGTAAAAGATGTGTTGTGATAAATCAAGCTGAACAATTAAGGAAATAGAGAGCTCGTTTTGGGTAGGAGATACTACAATGACTTCTTTTGAATTAGGGTAGGAGATACTACATTAACTTCTTTTGAATTAAGAGAGACCAAAGCATTTGATAACAAATTTCTGTGAGTTTTTCTTATTAATTAGCTTCTTTAAATAAGCAAAGAGCGGCAACATAAATACAACTTAATTTGCTTCTTCTAGGTTGGTATTGTCTAGTATTTAAGGCAATACTTATCAATGGCTCATCAACGGAACATGATCTTTTACATTTCATTTGAATTGAATAATATCTAGTTAGTTATAGTGAAAGGGTATTTTTGTATTTTCACTTTTTAAAGGGACAAAAATACTCATCCACTATAACTAACTGAATATTCTCCCGTTCAAATAAAATAAAGAGGATCATAATTCCTCATCAACATGATGTTCTTCCAGCAAATAAATCGAAATGTGGAGAGGTATATGTCAATGACATGCTTGTCAAGAGTGGTAACATCACTGACCTAGAAGAAACATTTGAAACTGTAAGTTAATACCAAATGAAATTAAATCATGCCAAGTATGCCTTCGGAGTATCCTCTGGAAAATTCTTCAAGTTCATGGTGTTGCAAAGAGGGAATTGAGGCAAATCTGATATATATATATATATATATATATATATATATATATATATATATTTTAAAAAAAGGTATTGTAGATGCAGTCTCCTCAAAATACAAAAGAATTGTAGCAGCTCACAGGGCTCATCACCATTCCACCCCCATTTTGTTTTCTTCTAATTTTGGTTTATTTAATTGGGGGCATTTTTTAAATTCCTTAAAAATAATATGGGCCAATTTTGAAATTTTGAGATTAAAAAAAAAAAAAAAAGCACATGAGCCATTTTTCGTCAAATTAGACGGAAAGGGTTAACGGATTGATCACATTACAAATTTTTGATATTTTGTTATAGTATATTGTTAATTTTTAAACATTAAATATTAAATTAAAAATGCAATAAGAGTTTAGAGGGTAAAATGTATTTTTTCGCTAAAAAAGAATAAGTATCCGTAGAAAAAAGAAATGGTGGCATAATAATAACCAGTACCTTAAGTGATGGAAATGATTATAAAGCTTAAGCTAATCAATGAGGGTTTGCTAAAAACAAAAAGGTCAAGGGTTTGACCTAAAAAGCTTAAAGCTTTTTCTGTCGAGCTACAGTTGAGCTCTGTAGATAGCTTTTCTTTTTCTTTCTTTTTAGCCAGAAATTGCTTATCCTCTCCCTTCATGTATATGCTTTCCTTGCAAATGAAGAAGCAGCCATTTTTTCTTTGTATTTTCTCTTGTTCTATTGTCCTTCATTTTTCTTCATCCTTTCTGCAGCACCACTTCCTGTTTTGTTCATGTTTCATTATTCTTTCAACCACTCTTGTATTTTCTCATGTTCTATTATAGTCTCTCTCTTACGATTAAAAAAGCATAAAAAAGGCAAAAAAAATATATATATATATATATATATATATATATATATATATATATATATTTATTATTAAAATTAGGAGCCTTAAGCATATTTCTTGTACGAATTGTTAATCATGTTCAATTACTAATAACTGGACGGATGGGAATTCTGTATAATGAGACTGCTTTATTGCTGTGTAATAGCAAAACCCTATTGCACGGGATCGGAATCCAACGAATAAGAAACAAAAAGACCGGGAAATGTTCTTGGAGATTTGTTAACAAGAAAAGCAAAAAAAGAAAGAAAAAAAATTACTTTGGGATTATCTCTTAAATCAGCACACAGTTGCTAATTTGCACCCATAATGGAGACAACATTAACGCCGGTCACTTTTTTGCATTCTTTTTTTTATGGGAAAAGCAAAACCAATCAAATTGTTCTTGGATCCCTTGTGGTCAAGAATAAATTAAGCGCTTACAGGAAGAGTAAACAGGAGATAATTCTGTTAACCCATGATTATTAACTCATCACAGGTTAACAAGTCCAAAAATTTTCCTTTTTCATATTGTTATTTCGACTTTATTCATTTGTGTTGATCTCAACTTTATTCACTTACCTCCAAACTATCACTCTATTTATAATATTCTCCAAATTTTAAAAAATTACAATGTAGAGATTTATTCTATAGAACTTTTTTAGTTATCACCAGTGATGGTGGTTCAATGGTTTAAAGAAATTTTTAAAGTTATTGGCCACATACTAGAATGTGGGTCTGAATCTTCACAATGAAAAATCACCGACATATGTCTAATTAGTATTAGTTGCTTTTATTTTTATTGATGTCTTGGTGAGGCTGTCTATGGCTCAATTGATCTCAAGGGTCTTTCTTGAGCAGTTTCCAGCGAGCAAGTACTACCCAGATAGAGTAATCACAATTGGTCACCCTCGCGACATTTTTTTTAGAAGATAAAGATAAAATAAAAATAAAAAATAATATATATATATATATATATATATATATATATATATATATAAAAACACCTTTTCAATTATTTCCTACTGTTAAATATTTTTTTGCTAAAATACAACTATGCCTTATTATTATTATTTAAAAAAAAAAAAAAAAAAAAAAAAAAAAAAAAAAAAAAAAACTTTGCGAACCTAGCTAGTGACTCATGTGTAGGCTAGGGATCTAGCGACCATGGCCTGACCAAGGTTTTCTTTTTCTCTTTTTTTTTTTTAAAAAAAAGGGGATATTGTTGTCATTTTACTTTATCCGTTATGATTTAATAAAAAAATTGTATCCAACGGATAATTGTAAGGAAGTAGAAGAGATTTTAGGATAAGGATAAATAAGGATAGTAGTCATAAGGATAAATTTTGCCAAAAAAAAAAAAAAAAAAGGTAAAATTTGACAGAAAGTTACTGTGTTTGTACAGAAATATTCAAACCTGAAGTTCATTGCATTTGACTATTTGCAGAAGAATCATCTACAGGAAAAAGAAAAAACAGATTTGTGGGTTAAAAAAGAAATGAGTTTGAGGTGGTCCATGAATAATGAAATATGAAATTGAGAAGCAATCTAAAATCTAAAGAAGCTGAGGTTAAATTAAAGAATTGGGTTTGATAATAAAATAAGGGTTCAACCAGAAATGAGATGTGATTAGGAGGATAATGAGGGTGTAAGCACGCAAGCCGCAAGCGGTGACCCACACAAGAAAATAGATTAATGATAGATAAAGGGCAGATGGATTGGAGACCAAAGAAAATGTATTGATTTTTGTCCATAATCGCCATTAAAGAGCAGGCATTTGTTGACAATGACTTTGATCCTGTCGTATTAGGATGTATTTCCAAAACATAAACAGCTGATTTACAAGGGGGACAGTTGATAATAAGGACATGAAAATAAACCCACGACAATCTGGACAAGAAAGGTGGAAAAACAAAATTTAAAAATAGAAGTCCCAATACCCAAGTGAATATTTTGGTGATTGACAGACGCAAGAACTAGAAAAAAAGCTCTCTCTCTCTCTCTCTCTCTCTCTCTCTCTCTATATATATATATATATATATTAACCAAATATATGCCTGGAAAGTCAATAGAAGACAAGGCTGGATGTCCTAATCCATAGCTTAGCTGTTCGACCACTTAATTTTGTCATTAAGCACTTTGAAGCATTCCCAACAGGCTAATATAATTAAACCCCTTCTTTTTTTTTTTTTTGTTCAAATGGGTTTTCAAATGTGGTGGTCCCTTAGAGTGCATCCAAAAATTCCCAACCACTAATAGATGGGTTTCCCCCCATGAAAACAAAGCCAATTCCTGAATTTGCAATTATCCCAAATTCCAAACGACCCCTCTAGAGTAGGCAATCAGGAGCTGACAAGCATTAATCAAATTGATGTGGAAAGATGGCGAAATCCAAGGATTTGGACTCGTGTCCAATCATTCTCTCCACAAAATTTCCAATGCTTGTTTGGTGGATGGGGTTTGGCTTTGCCTTTGGGAAGACATTGGGATGGTCAGGCAGCACAAGCACTAAGTGCCCATTTACAAGTAGATGACTATGAAAGCTCTCCAACCCTTTTCCCTCTCTCCTCTTTTTCTTTTACCATTTTTTGTGTTGACTTTTGGAAACGAATTCCAGGTTTAATCCTTAAATGGGATGCAAAGATACAGCCACCCCATGTTTGTTAACAATTAACGACGTTTCTTTTCAGTCTTTTGTCGTTAATAAACAACTCAAAACACATTAGCAAAACAAAGACAGCATTCAGAGCAATATATGATATCATATCAAAGAATCATTATATGGTCACAACTTGCCAAGCTTTAGATGTTTTCATCAATCATCAGAGACAGAAATGGCAGAACCTTACAAAGAAACAACAGAAGGATTAGCTAGATCTAATGTAAAAAGATAAAAAAGGGCAAACAAAATCTTTATATAGCTAGAACACTAGTATAAAATACAAGTTCATTACACGATTGGATGTGATATTTCCAGTCCATGTCCTGAAATTAGTGCTTATAATGATATATATCCATTTACTAAAACAGATTGATCAACCACCAAACGTTTACCCCAATACTTTTCTCTTCCCAATATTGGTGGCCGGAGGAAGTCAACCAGGGTAAGCTCTTATATATCTCTGGTGGTTCAGCCAAATCCCACAAATCAAATGAACGAGTGTTCTGATTCCTCCGGGCTGCTAAAACTGGCCTTTCCCTGATATATAATACCTTTTTATGCACGTAAGAGACAGAGACACAGACAGTAACCTCCAGGGGATGCAGAACTCTGTCATCACCATGGATGGCAAGATCAACAGAGTAAGAGTAAATACTACACAATCATATAACTACACACCACCACTGCAAAAGGGGAAAAAAAAAAAAAAAAAAAAAAAAAAACCCAAGTGAATGTCAAGCTTCTGTTATGTATGGCTGCTGTGGGTGAGGTTAAGTAGAGTCTATTAACAGTTAGGATTCACGAAGCTGCTTATCTCCTCCATGAGACAATAGAAATGGGTATTATTAGGCAAGAAGTAGAATCCAATGGTGGCCTGCTCCAAATAAAGAAGTTTCACAACTTGGCCAGATTCCTTGAGCCCTTCAACGTAAGCCAATTGCCAATCTTGGACAAGATCCAAACCAGCTACAACCACAAGACTTTTGGGGAAATTGAGTCCTTCAAGGGTTTTCCCCCTGGGTCCGAACGGGTTACATGCCGGATGGTCACGATCTTCGCCTTCGGGAAGATAAGCTCTCCAATACCAATCGCGGTCTTGAATTGTAACAAAGTATTTACCATCTAATCTCTTCTCTGATTCAGTTCTCCTTAGCCCACCAAACATTGGGTGAAGAAGTATGTTCCCCAATACCTCAACTTCTGCCTCAGCAGCCCTTGCTGCTACATGGTGAGCAATGTTACCGCCAGAACTATCTCCAGCCAAATATACATGAACCTTGGAATCCTTCCCACTCTGAAGCCATGTTCTTGATTTAACCCACTTGAGAGCAGCCCAGCCATCATCATATGCAGAGGGGTATCTATGTTCAGGGGATCGGCGGTAATTTACAGAAACCACAGCAGCCTTGCAGGCGCCCGAAAGGCGGCGACAAAAGGTGTCATAAATAGCACTATTGGCTGAAGAATGGGTGAAGCTTCCACCATGGAAGAAAATTATGACAGGGACAATCTTGGTAGTGCTCAAGGGCTTTTCAAGATCTACAATGCCCCATTGAGCCTCATTTGCTGGGGCGGGCTGGTAAATCCGGTTAAGAAGGCCGGTGGCTCTATCAACATGGTCAAAGGAGAAAACCCCGTCAACCGGAATCGTGTTGGCGGGGACTTTCCGCTCAAGAAACTCTGCCAACTCGCGGTTGAATGTTCCATCGGCACGGCGGAGGAGATTGTAAGCTAGCTTGAAATTGGAGATGAGTACCCATGTATTAAGTGGCACAACCCTCTACAAAAAGAAACAAAGATTGAAAGGATAAGAACCAAATATCTAAATATTACAGTTTACAGAGTCGTTAAATCCTAAATTTTAACCACCCAAATGGTCATATATGCATATGAAAATCTCCAACATACACAGAACATGAAATTATGAAAATCGGTGAGGCAGCATTAAAACCCAACATGAAACTAAGGGGGAAGGAAAAACAAAAAGATGTACGTCTAATACATCTCAAAAACCACGAAACTTACTGAAAAAAAAAATCCAACTTTTTTGCACCAAATCCAACTCAAATTTCCCAAACTTCCGACTTTCCAGAACAAGAAACAAAAATCCAACATTGAGGAAATAGAAAGAATAAAGAGATTTAAAGAACCCATGATCCAACCATCATATCAACTCATTTCTATTGACCAAAAGCCCATTACAGATATGGGGAATAATTCAAGGCGAATAGCAGAAGTGGCACTTGGGAAAACTCGAATCCTTCAAATAAGAAACAAAAATTCAAACCCTAGCCAGTAGAGCCCCAAATGAAACTCAAATTCCCGAAACTCCCAACTTCCTAAAGCCAAATAACACAAACCCAGAAAAAAAAATAAATAAATAAATAAAAAATTACAAAATGAAACAAACCCATCGACCAAACGATCATTTAATCTCCAAACTCTGAAAACAACACCACAAATACGTGAAAAAAGTACACCAAGAAGAGAAAGTACAGGGCTAGATATGAAGCTAAATACCTTGGATTCATTGAGATTGACTTCATTACTACCAGCCATGACTCTCTCTCTCTCTCTCTCCCTCTCTCTCCCCCCACACCACCAAAGATTCAAAACCACACGACAAGCAGGCCTAAAACTAAAGAAGTCCTCTATTGCTCATTATAACACAACAAGGCTCTCTCTCTCTGTCTCTGTCTCTGTCTCTGTGTGTGTGTGTCTCTCTCTCTCTCTCTCTCTCTCTGTCTGTCTGTGGTAGCCTTGGACCTTTTGATTTCTTTTCCCTTTTATTTGATAGATTCCTCGTTTTGGGTTGCTGAACTAAGAAGGGACACTTGCTTCTGAACTAATAAGAAGGGGAACAGAAAGCGTTCAGAGACGCAGAGAGATCAACGATATTAGAAAAGCGAGAAAGAAAGAAAGAAAGTACACCCTCATAAGGATAAAAGAAAGCGCGATAGACAGAGAGAGAGAGAGAGAGAGAGACAGAGAGAGAGAGGTGCGGTGTAGGAGGGGTGAGAGTCAAACGCAAAGGAACGACGGTGCTGGACGGAGACGAGAGAGACGACAAAGCTGGCGGCCGAATTAAACTGTTCATATGGGCCCCACCCTTCCTTATTCAATATATGTTTTTTGCTTCGAATTTTCTCTTTTGTGTGTGTTTTCTTCTTCTTCCATATATATATATATATTATTCTTTCTCTTGTGACCTGGAAATTAAAGGCTTCGCATGGCTGGCTATTGGCAGGCCTGCCTTTGGGCTTTTCTTTGTTTATTATATATGCAATATTCCCAAGCAGGTTTTTTTAAGATTGGAATCAATTTTTTTTTTTTTTTTTTTGGGTTCCATATTGTTCTAATTTCTGTTTTCTTCTTCTTATTTTAATAAACTTCATGGAATTCAATATAATTAATAGAATATATGACATTTATCTTTAGATCGTGGGATTTTTACGTACATTTTTTAACGAAATTAATATGGTATTTGACATCGGTCTTTAAAACAGATACATGTTTTAAATAAAAGAGCACTTTTACCGACGGAAAATAAGAAAATTTCTTTCACTAATTATAAGGGTATGATTCTTATATGCATCATATTATATTTATTGATTTATGTTACGGATTGAAAAGTAAGTAGAGGAAGAGAAAAAGATCATAGGAGTTTACGTAAGTGCTTTCACCCTTTTCATTTGGTAATTAAAAATGATCATACTTTCATTCTACAATTATCACAGTTTGTCATCAAAACTATTATGATCTCTAGATTAAAAGATATCTGTGTAATTAAATGTTGTAACCTAATTTTCTTTTTATTTAAAAAATTGGGATTACTTCACATTCCTTTATCAGTTATTACACATTATTGAATCCTTTCTATTTTTATGATATAGAAATTTTGTGACACTTCATAATAAAGGTATCTACACGAAATTAGCAGATTAGGGTTAATGAATTTTACCTCTTTAATTAAATGTGTTATGTTATGATAACTATATAGTCTTATAACCATGTCTTTACACAGACCATACCCAACATGTAACATAACTACATAAGGGTTGTCAATTTGTTACACGACAGATAAGAACTGGACATAAAATTTTTGAAGGATTTTTATTATGTGTTTTTTTTTTTTTTTTTTGGATAATTACAAACCCTATTAGAGACTTTGCTTTTTTTCTTTTTTTTTTTTTATATACTATATGATAATTTATGAAGAAGACATGTAATAATACTAGATATTTATTGCTTGACATTTCAAAAATAATAATAATAATAATAAAATGATAAGATGATTACTAGAAAGTTGTGGAACAAGTCAAAAAACCAACCGTGGCAAAAGCCGTGCCTATTACAAATTCTGGAGAAAATTAAAAATTAAAAAATAAAAATAAAAAAATAATCAAAAGAAGCAGACAAGAGTTTCCTGCGTGCGGCCGACGCCAAGGCACGTGGCGACAAAGGGTTCCGTCTTGACGCTTTTTGCCCAAAAGCCCGTTTCCATTCCGAGATTCCCGAAAGCACCCTCCAGAACCCCACAAAACCCCGAAAGTGCCACCGAGCACGACACGTGTTTTGTCTTCTAGCGCAAAGCGCGTGACGCATGTTTTTTGTCAGAGCCTGGGGAGAGCTTTCCCCTTCTTTTTCTCAATATAAAAATGGTGGGCTTTATGCTTTTGTCGTATCCCGTGGAGTCCGATATATATCTCATCGTGGGCTACGGACACGTTTCGACGTTGGATAACTTAAAAATAAATATAAATAAAAATAATTTCCCCCGCCCCCCCCCCCCACCCCCACCCGTGGGCCCCACTCCCCCCGCCAAAAGTCTTATTCTTGAAACATGTTGATACGATGATCAAACTCAATTCAATGGGACCCGGTCCCATGGGCCCCACTCTGATTTGCATGTGGCCCTGTGAGCCTGCCACGTGGTCCTTCGGAGCTTTGCTTTTTTTTTTTTTTTTTTTTTTGGGATGCGGGGGGATTTGGATTAGAGATTTTTTTCCTTGTGATGTTGGGCCCCACCGACGTGTCCGCCGTTGGTTTTTGCCTGATGGGAAAAAAGGTCGGGAGTTATGATGGTGTGCGATAAAGTTTGACAAAACAAACGAGAAAAGAAGTGCTGGGTACTTTGTTGAACACTTTAGTTTTTTGTACTTAAGCCTAATCTTGACCGTTGATTTCTTTTTCTTGATGAGAAAAAAAAAAAATCATTACATATATCGTAGTATTCCTAAAGATTCTTTATACGCAATTCTCTTTTATTTAGTACTTGAAGTCTCAAGCAAATCTTGACCGTTGTATTTTCTTTGATGGGGAAATGGCATACAAATATATTCGTATTCCTAAGATTAAACATACATTCAAGTCCTTATCCAAATGCCCATCCAACCCCCCCTTTTTGTCTTTGGTCTTTCATTTTCTGTTTTTAAGATAAATACATTAACATATAAGGGGATGTTTAAGATTGCGTTTGAGAAATAGAATTTTTAAGTCAAAATTTACTTTTCGACAAAAACTTCATTTTTAAGCTTTTGTTAAAAGTACGGTTTGATAATTTTTAGGCTTTTTGACTTTCAATAGTACTTTGAATCTTTTTTTTTTTTTTTTTTAAACGAGTTTTTGGGGTGTTAAATGTAATTTTGAGGTCTACAAACACAATTCCAAACAAATCATAATTTAAAACAGAAAACAACCACTAGCGACAATAGAAAATCATTCAAACAAACCTAATTTATATATATATATATATATATATCACCCGAGAAAAGGTTTTAGTAATTATCACTCAAGTGCTTTGTAATTATCCTGAAAAATAAATAAATAAATAAAAAGTAAGAGGAGGGAGGGTAGTGAGTATGAGTAGTGGTTGTATATTTGGATGAATAAATTGTCCTTATATGAGCATGTGGCACACGCATACAAACTACACCAAACATATTTGCCGTGTTGCTTACTACAACTTGTCTTTCTTTCTCCGCTCTCCTTTCTCTCCTTTTTCCTCTTTCTTTTTCTTTCTTTCTCTATGTGTGTCTTTCTGTCTGTATTCAATTGAATAGGCCATTTTTTTTTTTAATTTTCTCTCTTTGTAACGTGCGGGCCACAATGGGTTTTTGGCCTTTTGTGCGTTAGGTCAACAACTAGGAGCAGCTTTTGGCCTCTTGTGCCGATTGGGTCAATCCCACCAAGTGGAAATTCAGTTTTTTCATTTATGTCTTCTATAAATCACTCAAATCTCCATCTCTCTCTCTCTCTATCTCCCTCTTTCAGAAAGAACAAAGAAAAAGATAGATTCATTATATTGATTGCATCTTTACAAATCAACCGTCTAGGTGCACCCTTTCAATCATAATTCATGGGTGGTGGCGGTAATTTGTGTTTGCGTGTTTGTTTAGGCATATATATATATATATATATATATATATATAATACTATATAAGTGAATTATAATTGGTCTATTTTATTAAATGTGTTAAAAAATTTTGATTATAATTTTTTAATTTTATAAGTCAATTATAACTCAACTGATAATTTTTTAATTTCATGACGAATTCGCAGGTTGTATAAAAAATTGACCGTCCTAATAATTAATCATTGCATCTCATCTATCAGAATATGAAAGTTTCAAAAATGGATTTGGTATAGGTGTTGTAAAAAAAAATAATAATAAATAAAAAAAAAATTATAGGACATCTTTTATAGTTTTTAACAAGGAAAAAAAAGAAAGAAAAAAGAATTAAATATGAATTGTTGAAAAAACGACAAAAAAATAAAAACTAAAAATAAAAATCTCCTATAATGATTCATAAAGCAAGATTAGCATTTTCAACGTTTTTACTGATCATAATCAGTATAAAACAACTGAACTATCCATGTTACAGAAAAAAGCAAAACAATTTTTGAGAAGACAGATTGTGATTGGCATATTTATTTCTTAAAATATGTTTAAATTACTGCATAAAAAATATATGATATATTGTTAGAAATCCCCTATTAATTAGAGTGTGCACTTCATTTCAAGACACAAATTAAGATCTTTGGTAATTTATTTCAAATAGGGTAATTATTTATGAAATTAAATTTTTATTCTTTAATGGAACAAATAAATAAATAAATAAAGTAAAATTATGATAGGAGATCTCTAACCCAACCTTTACAAGGGTAACTAGGGATAGGTTTGAAGATATCTCTTTTAATTTTTTCTTCAAGTTTCTGTTAGACTGTTACTATGTTTCGTTCGAGCAAATATGGCTGAAGGTATTTTCAAAAATATTTTCGTATATGATCAGTATTAAAGATTGAAGCTTTATGATGCCATCATAAAGTAACGCATATCATAGTGACTTAAGAGTAGTCACAACATCGTCCTTAAGGAGTAGTTCAATTGGCTGAAAACTATGCTTCATGAAACAGAAGCCATTAGTTTGAATCGCATTCTCCCATTTCACTCCTCTTGTGCGGACATGTCAAAAAAAAAAAAAAAAAAAATAGTAGTCACAACATCGTCCTAAGTGATAACTCAATCGACTGAAGATCACGCATCATGAAGCAAAATTCCCTCTCATTATGTGGACAAGTCAACAATAAAAATAAAAAAAGAGTAGTCACAAGATCCTAAGCCATGATGATAATCACATAAAGAAAAATTTATAAAACTTTATAAATGATTTTGACATCTATATGGTAATTAAATGTTATTGAAGCTGTGATAGTTAGAATATTTTTTTGGAGTAGCTATAAAACCTGATTTTATAAGAGAAATTATAAAAACCATTGTTCATCTCATTTTTCACCCATCTCTTGTACAGACATGGGTGAATCCAATTGTAGATTTACAAAAGGAATGATTGAAAGATTTGATAGAGAATGATGCATAACATGCCTCATTTTATAGTGATGATCAACTAAAGATAATTTACGTAAACTTGATAAAGATAATTAACTTCTATGTTGTAATTAATTGATACATTAAGCCTTGTTTGGTAGAGGGGTTGGCATTGGTCCAGACACTATTCATCATCATTTTCCAAAAAAATCAACATCAAAACATTCTAATTTTTTCATTTTTTATATCAAATCATTCATTTCTCATTATTATTCAAATAAAAAAATCACTACAAAACAAAACTTTTTCACTTTTTCATACCACTTTTTTATTTTTTTTATACAAAACATTCTTACTTTTTTTTTTTTTTTTTTCACATCAATTTACATCAACTACAGTGTCTAGGCCAACCCATTTGCCAAACACCACCTTAATGACTTGGTTCTATAGGAAGATTATTATATTTATGATTTAAATAGAATATAATTGTAAATTATCACTAAAAATAAAATTTTCCTATGCCCACAGCTATGAAAATCTTAATTTGTTAGTGTTTAAATTTACCAGTTGTATTAATAAAGTTATTTAGTAAATTCATTCATGATGTAACCTCAACCCAAAGGAATATTAGAATTTTCTATTTAAATTAGCATTGATTAATTTAAAATAAGGTTATTTCATAGCATCAAAATGTTTATTTTCCTTAATCATTGCAACTTTTATTACTACTTTAATTAATAGTATTTTTATTTTCCAATGCTTGTGGTAATAATTTTCTGACTAAAAAGAAAATGTGTTTTTTATTTTACTTTGGGGGTTTGGAACTTGATTTTAACACTCTATGAAGACAAATCACTCATTCTCATAAAATAAGTACGCTACAAGAGATTATTAAACATCAACGGTGGGTGAGACCTAATCACCTATGTTTGATGTTTATGAAAGCTCATGTTACCGAAAGCATCAAAGGTTCTATCTTTGAATGAACAATTTGTAAGTTCCAATAAAACTTTGCCCAACACCCTAATGGAAAATCTTTCAAGCAAATTCTCTTTAAAAGTGTAGGTAAATACATTATGAAAAAGAGGCACATGGCAACTTAACTTAAGTTGACTAGTGGGTAGCTGGCCATGTACAGTACCATAGCATTGGATTGTACCCTATTTCTCACAAAACACACAAACTCTACGTCGAAGATGATAGGGGCACAAATAAGTCATATTAAAGATAATTATGGCACGTGATATATATACATATATATTGTGCACTTCGTCAACATGATTTTTTTTTTCTTTTCTTTTACTATTGAATGATTTCTTACGTACAATACCTTAATTTCTCCTAAGCATAACTTATCCATAAATGCATGTTTAAACCTTGCGATTTCACTGGCCCGGGTCTTGTAGTGCTAGTTTTATGTGTTTAATAATGCAATTGTTGTACATTGCGAGATAAGAGTAAATCACAACATTTTATGTATTTTTAGAGGCTCTAGTGGAGAAGAAAGAAAGATAGAAAGAAAAAATAGAGGCAATGCTAATATCGCTTATACATTTTCGCGCTGCATATTTGAGATTAATTACTAATTAATTAATTTTGGTTTCGAAACGCCATAGACCTATGTGGGAGAGTATACCTAACAACCCAGTGTTAAGTAGAAAAGTACGTTTAATTAATAACCCAAAATTAAGTAGAAGTGTAGACTTAACATCCCGTTATTACGTGAGGGAGTACGCCTAACGACCCAGTGTTAAGTGAGAGAGTATGCTTAACAAACCATAATTTGAAAAATCAAAGTAAAGCAAAATTTCACTTAAACATTTGTTTAAGCATTACATATTTTTAATATATATTGTACTATGAGAGCCAACTTATATTTAAAATGAATTTGACAAACAAAAAGAGGAATTTTAAATTGAAACGGGGGCTCATGTCACCCAATATTAATGGGATGTTTTGTTTACTAAGCCATAGACTCACCATTTTCACCTGTAAAATTATTTGATTTTACAATTTTAGCAGCAGAAGGTGAGAAGGAACTCAATAATCACTTGGACTATCATTCTTAGGGTCTGTTTGTGATTGCGATTTTAACAAGTGCAATTTTAAAAATTACGTATTTAAAAGTGTTACTTTTGAAAATTACAAAGGCGTTTGATAAAATATGTTAATTTTTTTTTATCAAATATTTGTTATGCGAAATCATGATTTTGGTTTAAATTCGTATTTTTTAAAACATGTACCCTTTAACATTTTTATAAAAATCACAGATTTTTTTTTTCTTCTTATTTTATATTAAGTGTTTTTTAAATCACAATGTCAAACGTCATATATTTTGCAATATATTTTAAAAATATAAATTATTATCGCGAAATCGTAATCTCAAATGCACCCTTAGTGTATAGGGTAATGATGATATGTATACGTTATCAAAACATGGTTATCAGGTAATGAAGTTATCTTTTGGTCGGTGCTCTCATGTTTTATAATATGAGTTTGTGGTTAAAAAATTTAAAATAAAAAATAATGCGAGGCAATTTCTGCTGGGTTATTTAAGGCATTGATAACAGCACCACGTAAAGTCATTGATAGCTAAGATTATGTATAGTGAAAATTCTTAAAATGTGGGTGGGAGTTGCCTTTACTGATAAATTCTTTTTGTGGTCAAATCGAGACCACATATCTAATATTCTGTTTGCACTAAAATAATAATAATAATAAATAATAAAAAAAATAAAGAAAAAAAAAATCCTTCAAAACTATAATTACAATTTACCATTATTTAACATAATGGCCCTTATATTTAATCTAAAACCATGTCAATGTTTAATTTGCACCCCTTTACAAACATTTAATAATGTCCTTTTAAATAAGGTTGCACAAAATGTTGTCTAATGTGTTCACTTTGGCTCCACTAGTTTACCTTTTCATTGGGTATTAGGACAAAGAAAGCTATGTACAATGAATGTGTGGTCTTGGATGATTAAGTCTCATTATTAATTGATTAATACGAACACCACCAAACTTGGTACATTGCATGTGAGGTATCTATTGGGTTTATTAAATTTTTTATTTTTTTTATTTTTTAGGTAAGGATTAATTAGATTCTCTCTTGAGTAAAGAAGTATCACATGGGTGTTTATAATCACCTCCACCTACTTCTCTTATCAACAAGCTTCAAAAGTAACATGGATTATACTTTAAATGTTAGGTAAGACCAAATTTTATTAAAGTGGGCATCACTTGAGTATTTGGTCCAAGATTAATGACAATTTTTCTAATTAAATAGTGTGTCCAATCCATTCCCTTTGATGTCAAATTGATTCAACTTTCAAATTTCCTTTTTGAGGTGCTTCAAATCAATAGACAAATTAGGCATGTGTTGGCTACATACCCATCTTCTTATTATGGTCTTGATATGGGGTAAATCATCCAATTATCATAACCCAATAATAAAGGCACTTAATTGAACCCAGAGAAATTTTGGATTAGATAGCTTTAAGGGGAGTTTTCATTCTATCACTTGTGATCTTATTCTGCCACTGTATTCACCCTAACAGGAGGTGAATTTCACAATCTAACTGCTTATTAATTGGAGGCGAAAGCCACCCGTATCTACACACGAGCGAACTGATAAATTCAATTAATTGCCTTATGAATCGGTTGCTAATGGGCAGATTTTTTTATAACCTATTTTCCCATACCATGTAATGGGGGGGAAATCCATCCATTACCCTTATGGGTGGGTGGATTTGCAAGCTGGTTAAAACCGTCTTGTTGCTCACCTCTACCTGTCTGGCATTAAAATTGATGAAAAATGCCGGCTCGAGGAGATAACTATATTTTTCCATTAACTTAAGCTGCAATTTTTCAAAACAACAAAAGAAAACCAGAAGAAGTAATGTTAGAGTGGAGTTGAAGAAAGCCCTTAAACAAAGAGGACTCGACCATTGTATTGGTCATTGGGTATATTTGTTCCTTTATGAAAAATTAAGACAGACCAATCAACCCTTAGAGACAAAATAAAATGGGCCTCATCCCTTAAAAAGACCAAGACCAAGACCAATCTCCATCATGATTTATGAAACCTGCACCAATTCCTCATATTTTAACAATGCTTTATGATAATTAAATTGTTCTTACTTTATTTCAAACCTCAGAGGCTCCATGTCTCTAATGTCGCAGAAAAGGGGAAAATTGTGGAAGCAATGGCTTTAATTAAAGGAATTTGTTGGGTATTGGGGAAGAAAGCAAGTTTAATTGAACGGGTGGAGTTATGGTTGACTTATGTCTTATACGCATGTCTCGATACAATCCAAACCCAACATGCAATATAATAATTAACAATTTTTGACATGACTTGTGAACCCAACATGCATGAACCGAATATAAAATTAAAGGGTTACTGTTGTAGGATTTTACCCATTTAATTAAATACGTTGAATTATAATTGACGTATATAATCTTATAGCCCATACATTGACACGCGAACACGAAAAATATAGCGTATATCATTACTTCTACTAATACTTTAAAACAATTACAAAAAAAAAAAAAACAATTATTTGATAGATGGGGCAACTGTTAGTTAAGTAAAATAGGGATAATAAAAAAATTAATTGTCAGAAGTTAACTGAACAGGGATCATTAGAAGGAGCCATAAGCTGTCCATATTAAAAAAGATTATTATTATTTTTTTCTTGCGAAATAATTGTCAGAAGTTGTTAGTTGTTACAAATACATCTCATGTGGTAGCCCATTATCATTAGGCATTTAGGAAATCGTAATTTAGTGTAGATTTAAGTGAATAGGGATAAGAACTTTTGAAATCCAACGGTAGAGAAAGGATTCCCATTTGCATAATCATAATTAATTACATGGGTGACCTCTCTTATACAATCATAAACTATTGCTCCAATATATATCATAATAATAATTAAGTAGAAATGAGCATTGGATTAATGGATTTTATAATATGAAAGTGATTAAAAATGATGATTGATGATGATGATTATGATATGGATGACGAAATGATGAAAGAAAATTAAGGAAGAAAACGACCGAGGCGACCATGACGTGGTTCCCTCTATTGAGTGCAATGGGAACTGTCAGGGAACAATCTCCCTATGGATGATGAAGCCACTTTCATGGGAAACACTTGAAAATTATACAGTAACTCATCTTTTAAATAAAATTGTAATTATTTTTTTTTTTGTAAAAAAATTTCATTTTTTATTCATTGTTGAAAAATTTAGAGCCGAAAGTTACGGATATAACTGAAAATTTCTTCCATCCATACATAATATATGGCTTGTTTTATTGTAGCTTTTACTAGACCATGTGCAGCATAATTGGTTTCTCGCTTTGTATGACAGATTTGCCAACTTCCTAACGCTTATATATAGCACCCTTTTAGTTAGACGATTTGGTTAGACCTACTCAAATTTTAGAATACATTTGAAAAAAAGTGACAGTTTGCAATTTAATGTGCGTTTTTAAAAATTGGTGCCAAGATTTGAAGTATGATAAAATACGTCAATCCAAAAGGAATGAAAAATTGCTCAAACTTGAGTGGATTTGATTTGGCCCTGTAATTTCGTAGTCCAAACGCAAGTTGAAAATATGTTTTCGAGTAGGTGCATTTTTTAAAAAACGAGTGATCTTACCAAACGTTTAATTATGTTTTAAAAAATATATATTTTCATAATTACGTTTTAAAATTACCATTTTTTCAAATCGCATGTTTTGAAACCTCTAAAAGACTAAACCCAAACGGAAAAATAGATATGTTGGCTAAATAGCAAATAGTAATTTTGAAACGAATATTATGTGGTTTAATATGAATAATGTTATACTTACTCTTAATTTTTTACACAATTTTTTCATATTCATATGTTGCTTTTAAAATTACTATTGAATATGAGATTAATTTTTATTAATTTTGATTCAATGATAGTTTTAAAAGCCACGTATAGGTGTAAAAAAATAAGAACAACTGTAACATTCCTCGTTGAATATAGTTGGAGACTTGGACACATAAACAAAGTGATAGTTTCTCACAAAATAATTACTCTTGGCTAGATGAATAATGTTACAAGTCTAGTAATAGAAGTAGTTTAAAATTAAAATATTTAGAGATAATAAGTTATCTTTACAGAATTAGATTTATAATTTAAATATAATCCATTAGTCTTTTATATCTATTATGTGTTGTAAGTCTCTATTTAAAGAGACCAAATTTATTAATAAAATTAAACAAAAATAAATAATTCAACTTTTCAATTGATTAGAAAGGTATTAGGAATCTTCGACCTACCCTTAATCTATCTATTACGTGCTTAAGCAATTAAGTCCGTAACAAATAATCTCACAATATCTTTGGTAAGGATAGACTCTGATGATCTAAAGCTAGGCCTGACACTCAAGCAATTTGGAGGACACAGAAAATAAGTGGTTTTTTTTTTTAATAAAAATAAATAATTTAAAATATAATGTCCTGTCAACCGGCCATGAGTGTTGGACCTTTAGGGTAGGCTAGAGCCACTCAAAGATTGCTCCAGTTTGGGCTGATTGTAATAATGGCCTTACACAAACTAACAATTTTTTTTTTTTTTTTTTTTCATTTAATGCTCAATAATTAAACTCGTGTGGCATGTGGAGTTTAAATCAATAGCCTTGCTCATTATCTCATTTTAATGGAAAATGGAATGGCCCTTTGATTTAAAGGCCATTGATTATTTATATTATACTAACTAAGGAAATAGCATTTTCTCATTTTAAGTGCAATTAAAATGATTTATTATACGGTTAAGATTTTATTTTATTGTAATCAACGGTATACATAGTATCACATCTATTAAAATTTAATCCCAATTATACAATAGATAAAACTTTAATTTAAGGCCCAACAACAACAACAACAACAACAATAATAATAATAATAATAATAATAAAAACTACATTTACTCTCCTCAAATTAATACACAATTTGTAATATTTTCTTAAACTTTAAAAAGTTGCAATGTACCGTAACGGAGGAAGAAAAAATAACAAAAATACCTCTTTGTAAAATAAATTTTTTTAAAAAAAATAACGGTAGGGAAATAAATAAAAAGGTTAATGCTAATCACATCTTTTAGACAAATTACTTTGTTTATTCTTGCACCAAAATTCTTAGATTTGTTCTTCAACCTGCATACTCCAATATTGGAGGTGAATGGTTATCCAACAAAAAAGCCCATAAGGAGGCCCACCAAAACACGCAGCCCACCTCAAAAGTCCAACGAGGAATTGGGAGGATTTTGCTGGACTGTCCCTCCCTGCCATGCAGCCCAATCTGGTAATGATTTTCTGTTTGCAACCGTCTCTCTCTACACAGTGCCTAGTTTGGAAAGCCAATGTTTTTTAACCCAAAATTCCAAAAACCTATGCAAAATTCACTGCATGTAAATAGTTAAAAGAAAAGGTTAAAACGAGCGGCGGAGAGTGCAGTGAGGGACACATATTGCATCGAGAAAACTTTTTGGTGATGTAGATTGAACAGCTAGAGGGACTTCTTTTTGGAGCAGTAGTCTTGGGCATGGAACTTTATCTTAACAAAGAGCGGATAATACTAATTAGGTTTACGTTAGTAATTTTTCATTCTAGAGAGTCGAACTCACGTCTTACTACGTGTCTAATTTTATATAAATTTTCTTAAATAAGACCACTAAACTACCGCCATTGTTGCATGTTCAGTGAGACTATATGATGATCTTTTCTTCTTGTGATTCACTAAATCATCACTATAATAAAGTGATTTTGACGCATATGCCTTGCTATTTATATATCAAATTATTTTGTGAATAGGATGGTTTCATAGGGTATAAATTTTGCATAAATGTATTGCCAACTAGCTATTGGGCTAGTCAAAAAAAACTTTGATTAAAAAATGATTCACATCCCACTAGCTAATTTTACAAAAAAATTGTTGAGCTGCTACAGTGGTGAGCATTGAACACTATATATATATATATATACTCTTTACTTGTTTTTATTCTCTTCTCATTTCCTCTCTCTTTATTTTTCTCAACTAAAGTATATTGTCCCTCTCTACACGAACTTTAAAGAATATGACTGTTGAGAAGAGACGGAGTTTTGAAAATAATGATTTAAGAATAAACAAATTTTCAAAAATATGATTATTGGAGAAAGAATAAAGAAACCATTGATAAAGAACATTTAATAGTGTAGGAGGATAACTAAAATACAAAGTGAAAAATAAATGTTTTGAAAATGTATGTAGCTAAAATAAATAAATAAAAATAATTTTTTAGTTAAAATGAAAAATATAAAAATACAAAAATTATTGAACCGAATCAACACCACGAATTTCTTCACCCCCACCAAACTTTGGAGCGTTATTGAAAAGAGAAGACATCATAAAACTAGCATGAAAGCACCAGCAGTTGACTATATGGCTACAAACCATGATATAGGTGGCCCCATGGAAAATGATATTATGAGCTCATAATATTTAAAATAATCAATTGAAAATTATAGGCACTTATAGTTTTTGTTAGTTTCTCATGTATTTTCAGGGACAATGGCATTCTGCAAAACTAAATGGTATTGAGGTCTCTAAGTCAACCTTTTTCTGGATATGTGATCTCGGTTTCATAAGTTGATGTGATTACATGATGCTTAGCTAGTTAGAATGATGTTTAACAATCTATTAAGAGATTTTGGTGGAGCTGTGTTCAATTCTGGTTAATTTTAGTTTAGAGAGCGTTTGCAGCTCCCATATCGTCTATAGGCCTTCAAGTGGTTCTTCAACAGGTGCAAGTTACTATGGTCACATTTAATTAGAGTTTTCACAATTCGTCTTATCTCTTACCTTTTTTTTTGCTTAGAAAAGGTATGAAAAAAAAAAAAGTTTGTCAATCTTCTAAGGTATATAATTAGTATCAGCCAAATGCTGCAGTAATTTGGACTTGTGATTCTAAAATGCCTTCTTATATGCATTAACATTCACTAAGTCCTTGGACTTACCCTTTTGTTTTTATGTTTCCTCCTCCATTACGAATTATTGCGTGGTTTAGTTAGCCTAGACGAAAATGCCTTTGGACCCGACATGGGTGATTGCGCAGAACCTGATCCGAGTCATTTTTTAGGAAATGGACTCAGTTTGGTTGAAGTCCATATAGGATGATGGAGGAACCACCTGAGCAGAGATGGTGGACATTATTATCTCTTTAGCCTTACTTAAGCTTAAGATTTGATCTGTTGATTTTTTGTAAGACAATTATGATTTGGGTTTGTAATCTTTTATTTTTGATGATGGTCTTATGACCGATACATTTGATGACCTATCTTTATGATATGAGGTATTATGTTTACTCTGGTGTATGAATGTGTGGTTATTTTAATTATTGTTCTCCTTTCCTATAGTTTAGAAGTCTTCCGCTGAATTCTCTCATGTAGGAGAGATTATGATTCCTGAGTCTTGTCTCGTGAGGGATAGGGCTCGGAGACAAATCATGGGGTCAATTTTACCAATTAATTGATTTTTCCTGTCGGGGTTGTTACAATATTGCATCCATGGATAATTGTCATATCTAAATTGCTGCATTCTTTACCAAACGGAGTTCATCATTAAGTGTCATGGGTATTGTGTGCATTAATATTCACTAAGTCTTTAAATACTTACCCCCTTTATTTTTTTCCTTTATTATGTATAAATTGTGCAGATTAGTTAGCGTAGAAGAAGATGCCTTCGGACTAGATTTGGGTGGTTGCTCAAGACTTCATCCAGGTCATTTTTGAAGACATGGACCTGGTTTGGCTGAAGTCCATGTGGAACGATGGAGGAACCATCCAAGCAGAGATGGCAGAGATAGTGATCATGTTAGTATTACTCAATATAGGCGTTGATCTTTCTTATCTTATTTTAAGACAATGATTCGGGTTATAACGTATGTATTTTGATGACGGGTTCGTTGACCAATACATTTGATGATCTATTTGTGTTACGAGGTTTATCTTTACTCTGGTGTTTGTGATATTTAGTTATTACTTTCTATTCCTGTAGTTTAAAGTCTTCCGCTGTATTCTCTCATTTAGGAGATGTTAAGATCTCCGAGTCTTGTCCCATGAGGGATGTAGACTGAGAGACGAATCATGGAATCAATTACCAGTTAATTGATTTCCATGAGGCATTGCAATACTAGAGAACTCTCCGAGTGACACAATAAGTTCTACCTAATGAAAAGGGGTCGTTGAAACCCTAAGCTCACATATTTAGGTCACTGGGCATACGTCCTGCTCTATGGGCGAACACTCGGCCCCATGGGCATACGTTCAGCCAAAGAGTGGAAACTCTCGGCGAGAAGCCCCAAGCATGGTCTTATGCTTCTAGGGTGTGGTAAATCTCATCCTAGGCTCCTAATGAACACATGCACAGTACAAAACATGCTAGCATGAAAACTTTAAACGAATCAAAGGCCGGTTAAAAACTCTTTAAAACATTCTTGGTCCTCTAAAGAAAATGGATACAAGAATTAGTCAAGGTATCTTTAAAACTTGTAATACTAAGAAAGCAGTAACGACAACATGAAGGATAAGGGAATGAACAAGAAACTACCTTGATGATGGCAAAACTCCACCAAGGCTTCCTCTTTCTCCTCCAAAATCACTTCTCACTTCTAGGGTTAGGGTTTCTTGGTGTAAGGAGGGGTTGGGGGTCGAAGGGAAGAGTTTATATTGGGGCTTGGGGGCATGCTCTGCTCTGAAAAGATGGAGAATGTATTTAAATTATTTTTTGAAGTTGTCAGCGAATGTTCGGGTACTATAGGGCGAATGTTCGCGTACTATTACCCAATAGATAAAAGGGTTCGGGCGTACGTTTGGGTATTCCCGCTTGGCTGAAAGACTAGTCAACGAACGCTCGTGGTGGTCCCCCTAGCGTATGCTCGCGCTCAAGGTCAAGAGAGTACGTTCGGGTGGCCCCCCTAGCGTACGTTCGGTCAGGGAGTGGATGTTTAGGGTTTTGCTTTAAAGGGTTCAAGGATTTGGAAAACTCATAAGGGGTTTGGGTGTTTGAGTTATAAAACCTTGTTTTATGAAAATATTAGTCGCTTTGTAGTAAATTATTAGCCTTTTAAAAACTAGTGTTTTAACGGGGTATGACGATATTACATGATATAGTTGTTCTTTTCTTTTGGCAGTTCTACTCACCTATATTAAATATGGTGGCAGATTCTCATACCAAATAATACAAACCTTAAGTGTAACTCACAGTTAAAAACTGGCTTGCAAAAGAAGGGTACGCAAGAGCTTATGTATACATAGTTAATTTTACTTAAGCCATGTGAGACACTTAGGATCCGTTTGCGATTGCGGTTTCAATAATTGCAATTTTAAAAATTGCGTTTTTGAAATCGCTACTTCTTAAAATCACAAAGGTGTTTGGTAAAACATGTTAATTTTTTTTTATTAAATATTTGTTATGAGAAATCGCGATTTTAGTTTAAATTTGCATTTTTTCAAATAAGCACCACTAACCTGCTTATAGATTAATTTTTTTTTTATTAAATCTTTGTTATGCGAAATCGCGATTTTAGTTTAAATTTGCGTTTTTTCAAATAAGCACCACTAACCTGCTTATAGAAATTGCATATTCTTTTCCTATTTTAGATTAAGGGCTTTTTAAATTGTATTGCCAAACATTTTACATTTTCGATATTTTAAAAAAAAAATGCAAATCATTCTTACATTTAAGTAAGATTTGCACTCCAATTGAGGCATTAAACACGGCCCAAATTGCTATGAGGAGAGACTCATCTTATTAGTGGTGAGATTAGTGGCAATAAATTGGTCAAAATCATACAAACTAATTTAATAGAGTGACATGTGTCTCATACCTATTAAAAAAACATGTGAGAAGCACACGTAATTAAAAAAAAAAAAAAAAAAAAAAGGGAGAAGTACATGTTAAGGGACACATGTCACTTTATTATATTGGTTTGTATAAACCAGTTTGTAGTAAATTTTTGTCCTCCCACCAAAAACACTAAAAGCCGGTTTAGGATTGTGTTGCGAAATATATACTTGTCCATAGAAAAAGCCTGAAAGAACTTTTTAGAAAGAAAAACATATGATTTCTTTTTTGATATGTTCACACAAGGGGAGGTGAATAGGGATTCAAATTAGTAACATTAGCTTCATGAGGTATAATCCCGAGCCAATTGAGCTATCACTTGGGGACAAAAAAACCTCCTTTTCAAGCTTCCCTAAAACACAGTTTTGAATTTTTTTTAGAATATAAGAGATGAAAAGAGTAGTATGGAAAGTTATCACAATAGTATAGAATCACATAAGAACGTTGTCCTTAAATGTTAAATTGTGCATCCTGAAGTGTTCGATGGGATCGAATCTCTTGACACACAACCTCTAAGGATTACATTATAAATAAAATAAGAGAAACTTTTTTATTTGAAACTTTTTAAGATGTCAAACATATTATATCACATTTTTTCTTTTTATTTTTTTAAGGCTTTTACCATCCTTTTTCCTTTTTCTTTTGTTTTTTAAAAAAATAATATAAAAACTTTGTTTGGGCCTTTTATAACCCATGGACCTGGCCCTGTGGAGTAATACTAGATACTATCTTGTTATCCTACTAAAGCTGATGTGAATTTTAAAATCATCATTAAATTTTAGATGAATCATACTTGAATTTTGATCCAATAGTGATTTTAAAAGCCATATCAGCTTTAAGAGGATAAAAAAAGAATAAAAAGATGATATCTAGCATTACTCGGCCATGTGCGTTCAAAGTCCTAAACGGTTTTGGTCTTGTGGTGAACCGACTTTTATTCTATACGAGCTTGAAGCCCGTGCAATGCACGGGTTTGTTTCTAAAACTGATAGGAAGGAAAAAAAAAATAAAAATTAGTTGATGCGTAAATGAAGGAAGAAAAAAAAAAGTTTCAAGTAGGAAGAAAAAAGAAAAAGGAAAAAAAAATAAAATAAATCCTTCTATAAAGCTTAATTTAAAGAAAAAGAAAAGCGTTAAGAGAACGTTTACAACAACACAAATGCTCAAGTTGTATTTTTTTCTAATTAATAAAAAGAAAAAATTCTCAAATTGTATTACATGTGAAAAATATAACAAACCCTGTATTAACAAGAGATTGTGAAAACCTATTACATTAATTAACTTAGCGCTTGAATACAAATTGCTATATATATCTGCAATTTCTACCAAATATAAAAAAATTTATATATTTAAAAAAAGAATAAATAAAAAAGAATCACATATTGAAACTAATAATCAAAATTAAAAGGTGTGCAAAAAACTGTTATAGATCATGATTTGATTTTGTCCATACCTTCAAAGAGAGAAAACTTTATTCCTGAATCATGCATAAACAAAAGACAAATATCATTCTATACTTAGTTTGAAAAATTGAGCATTTTTTATTTTAACTTCTTACTTTTTTAAAAAAATACTAATAATTTCAATTAAATTTCATTTCCCTCTACAACACTTTTTCTTAGGCCAAAAATAAGTACCGTAGAAAAGCGACTAATTTGTGGTTATGGCCTTATGGGGAATGAGTAGGAAGAGACAATTTTTTTTTTTTTTTTTCTCTAATTAATAGGAAGAGATAATTGTTTTCAAACAAAATGGAAAGTAGACCTTGAATTTAAAAAGTGTTGAACTTCAAAAAGGAATAGATATATATATAATAAGCACAATTTAAACTAAATTTTTAAAAGGAATAGAATAAACTTACAGGGTGAAGAATGAAGGATGTTTCAGAGGGTATAATGAGATATTAGACATAAGAGAATTGTAAGTGTTTGTTGTTGAATGTGGAAGAAACTGTTTTTAGTGGCGATGAAAGAAACCAACCAACCAAAGTTAAACCAAACAAAAGTACCCAATTCAATGCCATTAACGCCCATTTTGCCCAATTCCTCTGATATCAATTCACTACACCCATATATGGCCTAAAATAAACGTATTTGAAAAAAGAATCTAAAATAAACATATTTCAATGAAATTCAATAAATAGAAAGCAAGGAAAAAGATGGAGATCTAATTGGCAATCTCAAAAGGTAATTAAATTTTGAAAAGAGATAAAATAAGCTTACGCGATGTAGATAGAGTGAAATTTCAAAGGGTTGTAAAACAATTGGAAAGAACAGCAGAATAAAAGAAGAGAGACAGAGCAGTTTCATGGCTAAAAGAAACTATACAAAGTTATATATTTTGTAGGCTTGATGGCAGTTGAGCATGAGAGAAAGAGAGTAGTTCGAAGCGATGTGAAAATGTGTTGCGTGTGTTTTGATTTACAAATTTAAACGCACAGTTTCATTTAAAATAATTACTTGTCAGATAAATGGAATGTCATATGTCATAATATTAACCTCTCTTAGCAGAGTTTAATTTAAACTAAGGCAGTTGAGCATGAGAGAGAGAGCAATTTGAAGTGATGTGAAAATGTATTACGTGTGTCTTGATTTACAAACTTAAATGCACAGTTTTATTTAAAATAATCACTTGTCAGATTAATGGAATGTCACATGTCATAATATTAGCCTCTCCTAGTAGAGTTTAATTTAAACTAAACAACTGTTAATTAAATGTAATGCTACGTGTCAAAGTTATTAGACTCTCGTGTAGAAAATTCCCCTGTAATATATATGTTTATAGGGGAAAGTCCACTTAACTCCCTCAAACTACCACTCAATTGACAATGTCTCCCCCAAACTTTCAATTGTGACAATATCCCCCCCAAACTACCAAAAATTGTCAATGTTCTCCCCAATGACAAAATTACCCTTAGTAAAATTTTAAAAAAAAAAACTAAAACTTCTAGAAAAAACCTAAAACTAACAAAAAAGAAAAGAAAAAAAAAATCCAAACGATGGCCAATTTTTTTTTTTTTTTTTTTTTAAAAAAAAAAATCAATTTTATAAGAAAAAAATTAAAAAAATTTCGATTTTTTTTTTTTTTTTTTTTTTTATAAAAATTGAAAATTTTCGTTTTTTTTTTTTTTTTTTTTTTAAATTTTTGTTTTATAATTTTATTTAAATAAAAATTTACGTTTAAAAAAATAAAATTTTCGTTTAATAAAATGAAATTTTTTGTTTTTTAAAACTAAATAAAAAAATTAGTTTTTTTTTTTTAAGAATAAAAATTTCCGTTTAAAAAAAAAATAAAAAATTTTGTTTAAAAAAAATTGTTTTTTTTTTTAAATATTATCTTTCAATTAAAATTTTTTGTTTTTTTAAAAAATCAATTTTTTTTTGACTTTATAGGGGTATTTTTGTCTTATTGAGAAATTTATAGGGGCATTTTTGTCCTATGGCTAGTCTTGGGGGGACATTGACAATGTTTTGGTACTTTGGGAGGGACATTGTCACAATTAAAAGTTTAGGGGGGACATTGTCAATTGAGTGGTAGTTTGAGGGGAGTATGTGGACTTTACCCATGTTTATATGTTTAGTTTAAATTAAACTCTGCCAAGAATACATATTCCTGGCAGAGTTTAATTTAAACTAAACAACTGTCAATTAAATATAATGTCACGTGTTAAGTTAGTAGACTTTCATGTAGAAAACTCTCCAATTATATATATATATATATATATATATATATATATATATATTAGATAAGAAGCTGTAGCTTCTTCTTCTTCTCAAGTCTGTCTCGTTGTTCAAGATTCCATGGAACCGCCTACGGAGAAGCAGAATTCAGGCGATGATGTTAGATTCAGCGACCTTCCAGAAGAACTTGTTCATCACATTCTTGATTTCCTCGGGATGAGAGACTCTGCGAGACTAAGCGTTGTATCAAAAAGATGCCGAGAGTTGTGCATTTCAAACCCTAATTTGTGTTTGAGTAACATTGGCTCCAAATCAGGCGGATCTCGCTTCAACAGCTTTGTGGATAGGTTCATGGCTCTCCGCTGCTTGCATGGGGCGAAGACGAATCGCTTTGTGATCCGTTGGTCTTTCGAAGGAAGTGTTGATCAAGACGAAGAATACTACCGGTTGGAGACGTGGTTGCAGACTGCAGTAAACTTGGGCGGCGTTGCAGAAGTTCGCCTTGAATTCATTCTCCCCGCTCTTCAACAGTTTGCCTTGCCGCTTTGTCTTCTGCGTTGTAATTCCCTAACTTCCCTCGACGTCGATGCCGGGAATGCCTTTCTCAAATTACCCTCAACTCCTCCCTGTTTTGCTACAAAGCTCCGGAGCTTACATTTACACCACGTTCGAATCGAAAACGACTGCATTTTGAGAGAATTGCTTTCATCTTTCAAGTCGCTCAAGGTATTGAAGCTTGACGGAATTAGCGGGATAAAGGGTATGACTATCACCAACTCGTCTATTGAGATTTTGTCAATTGCAAGCGTTGATCTTCAGCTCTGCGATGTTGAGATTCAGCAACTACACAAACTCTACGACCTTGATCTACTCTGGAAACCCAAATCCTCTAGTAGAACATCACTGAAAATCTCTGCTCCCAATCTCCAAACATTTCAATGGAGTGGAATTACTGTCGATGACTACTGTATGAGGGATTTACCAGATCTTTTGCTTGCCCTAATTGGTCTTTATCTACCTGCTCAATCGAGAGGGAATCAAGCTTCTACCAAGCATAACTTGGTTAAGATTCTTCACAGCGTACAACGGGCTAGAAATCTACGTGTATTAGATCTTTTTGTTGAGGTAACGGCACAATTCTCCCTGTTATATACTGAATATATTTTAATATTAGAATGTTTGGATTTATTTGGAATTTGAATCTAGAACCATTTTAAATGTATAATACATTTAAAAATAATCTTATGTGTACTTGTTTCATATATTTACAAACCCATATGAATTGACAATTCCTATTCTAAATTTGTGTGTGTGAAGATACCCTAAAGTTCTTTTTTTTTGCACAAATGAACTTCCACACACATACTCTGCAATTCTATTCAGTAAAATTGGAACAAGTGCAGAGCATACTCTGCACCACAACAACTGCAGAAGACACAAAGAACATTGCCATTAACACCAACCCCATTTTTGCATCCTAGGCTATCTCTAACACCAAGCCATGTAATAAAAGCATGTCGAGGGATAACAATTGGGAGGGAGACCAAATCATCTTCCACCAACCCACATCCATACCCTTCCTTCTTATTGCCTTCCAGGTCTCAGCATAGGTATAGATTCCTTTTTTTGATGCAGTACAAATTGGTTCATAAATCCTCATATCTTGCTGGTTGCCAGCACCAGTCCTGATCTCTTATAACAGTTGAGAGTTTATGATCAATCTTACTTCCTGCATCATAGATAATCTGTGAGCCATATGTTTGGTAAAGTACCCCAGCTGCAACTGGATGTCATTGATCAAGCCAAAGGTAGATGTCCTTGCCATCATCCCCACTTTGAATTGAATAAATTGTCGAGCAATGTTCCTCAATTTCAAAACTTTCTTCCAGCACCATGAGCACTTTTGGGGAAGTATTAACTAACAAGAAACTCCTCGCTCTAATATTTGAAAGTTCAATAATTGTTTTTCTTCAAGACTAATATTTTTGAAAGTTTTGGCTGTTACAACTCTTGTTTATTTCTTCTTTTTCTTTAAAACTATAACAAATTTAATTTACTTTGGAGTGATTTATTTGTGTTAGCAATATTTTTTGCTTTGCATTGATTTTACTTTTATATTAAAATTTGCCTTTTAACGTTGTAGGCTTTACATGAGCATGGTTGCTTGCCATTTTCATTTGATAATGTTGAGGATTTAACTGTGGTAAGAACTTCATCAAGTGGTGACCAATTCCTACCATTGTCCGCCCTTCTCAAAGGAACAACTAATCTAAAGCTTCTCCATCTATACGTTCTTATTAGTGTAAGTAAAAGAGCATCATCATATATGCCTTTTCAAACTATTTTTATAAATTGCCCATCTTTTAACTCTGTCAATTTCATCTTCTCTCTTGTTCTTTTATCAGGTGACAAACTCAATGCCTTCGAGTGAGCTTTCATTTAAGATGGAATATTGGCAATCTCAAAACTTCATGTTTACTCATCAATTGAAAAGAGTAGCTGTGCAGCTTTTGGATAGAGAGAATGAAATAGAACTAATCAAATATTTGCTCACGAATGCACAAGAATTGGAACTGATGATGGTTTCGTATATATCACCAGTGTCATCAGATGTCATTACTGAGTTAAGAAAGTACAAGAAGCCTTCAACAAAATTGATTCTATTTTCAGAATCATACGACAAAATGGGCGGTGTTCGTGCTCATCCTAATAGAACACTTATGTAATTAAATTTCCTATGATGTTTAAGATATGAGATGGTTGACTGTGCTGATTGACAATCGCTATGGTAAATTTTTTTTCAACCCTTTGGAAGTGTATACTACAAGAACAATTGATTTTTTGTTCCAATAGGCCCCCGCAATTGCAAGGCAGCAAGGTAGAATGTAAATGTGGATAGTAACAAACAGAGCCAAAGCACATATGCAATTTGATCAATCGAACAACCGAAGCTTTTTCTGCAACTTTATAACAGGAGCAGCAGACATAAATATTTAAGCATCATTATAGTTAAAACCCTAAGGTAAATAAAGGAACTTCAATAACCTTTGATACCCCTGCAATTGAAATCCAAAAGGGGTATTTGAGTAGTTTCACTACCATGCCCCCACCACGATTGCTTTTCGGCTGTACAGAAGATAGCCCCACATAAAAAAGTTGACAATATCTTATATAATACAGATTAGGTAAAAAAGAAATATTTGTTATTTATGGGTAATTAAAAATGTGCGTCTAGCTGAATTTGATGGATGAAGAAAGATGCCAAATAATCGTAGCAAAATGACAACTTTTCTCTCTTAGTCTTGCATGTTGTGCCCCCATTTGAACAAATTCTTGGGAGTTTCCTTTTCATAATCTTACTTGTAAGAATCTCTATAATAGTTTTCTCTCTTGATGATGATAGAGAGAGAGGAAAAGTAGAGAAATATGCTCTTTTTCATTCTCCTCGCCATCTCCTCACTCTTGTATTTTATTTTATTTTATTTTTTTGAAAAAATCAAAAATTGTTAGAAGAGGGAAGATGGTGAGGAGAATGTGTTGTAGCAACTCTCGGAAAAGTATGATGGAACATGCAACTTTATAAAAGTTTTGGAGTCTTCATAATGGAAATTAATGAGGGTCTAATGCTTAAAAAAAGGTCATTAATTAGGTCAATTGCCATGGTAGATTTAAAGACAGTTTATTACGATTGTACGATTGTGGATGTTTGGTTTTTATGAATGTCAATCATTTATATATGACATGATGGGGTGTAGTAAATTTTAAGGGAAACTTTATAAATGACTCTTGAACTATTAGGTATTTTGAAAAAAAATTTCAAATTTCAAAATCTCTCATCTGGAATGATGGCAGCTCAGTGTGGAGCAACATTCAGGAGCGGAATCAGCTAGAGGCAGGGTGAGGATCTACTGTAGCTAGGCCATGGATATATTGTAACGAACCTAGAAGCAGCCATGGAAAATGGATGGAAAGTTTTGGAAGCAACCGGAGGGTTGACCCACACACTCCATTGTACGAGAACTTCAACTAGTTCATACAGCTGATTTATTGAAGGGTTAAATACTTTATTCCTCCTAAGGTTTAAACTCTTTATTTTTTTCTTCCTAGGGGGTTTACTTTTTATCACAGGAGATATTTGTACTTTTCATAAAGACGGAGATGATACCTCGGTCCATCTGTCGTTAGAAGACTTAATGAAAATCTACATCGCTGACATGTGGACCAATTAAATTTTGACACCTGTCATAAGTGCTAAATCATCAGTTATGACTAGATATGCACCTTGCCACCTAATTTTAAACCAAAAAAAAAAAAAAAATCAGGTAACAAATTAAAAAGATTGGGTTTTGTTTTTTTAAAAAAGGTATTAAAATTCAAAATTAAAATTGCTTAACCCTTGAATTAAAACAACCATTCGAATCAAGTTTTCCTTCAACGCCAGATTTTAAGAAAAACCCATCCCCATTCGATGTAGTCAAACCCTAGGCTCTGATGACGAACTCAACCCAACCCCAGTCTCCAGCCACGAACCCCACTCTCGGGGGACGAAGCTTCCTCCCCAACCCACCGTTCTTCCATGGCCAAATCTTGACGAACCCAACCCACCGCTCTTCCACAATCTGAAATACATGCTCTCTAATGGTACATGATGAAACTTTGAAAAATAATTTAAATACATTCTCCACCTTTTTAGAGGAGAGCATGCCCCAAGCCCTTATATAAACCCTTCCCTTCAACCCTCAAACCCTCCTCACACCAAGAAACCCTAACCTTAGAAGTGAGAAGTGATTTTGGAGGAGAAGAAGGAAGCCTTGGTGGAGTTTTACCATCATCAAGGTAGTTTCTTGTTCATTCCCTTATCCTTCATGTTGTCGTTACTGCTTTCTTAGTTTTGCAAGTTTTAAAGATACCTTGAATAGTTCCTGTATCCATTTTCTTTAAAGGACCAAGAATGTTTTAAAGAGTTCTAGCCGAGAATTTCAACTCTTTGGCCGAACGTACGCCCATGGGGCCGATCGTTTGCCTGTGGAGCAGGACGTATGCCCAGCAACTCAAATATGTGAGCTTAAGGTTTTGGCTACCCCTTTTCATTAGGTAGAACTTATTGTGTCACTTGGAGAGTTCTCTAGTATTGTAACGCCCTATGTAAATCAATTAACTGGTAATTAACTCCATGATTCGTCTCTCAACCTACATCCATCACGGGACAAGACAAAGCGATCTTAATATCTCTTAAATGAGAGAATACAACGGAAGACTTTAAACTACAGGAATAGAAACCAACTAAATACCACAATCACAAACACCAGAGTAAAGATAAACCTTGTGACATAAATAGATCATCAAATGTACTGGTCAACGGACCCCTCATCAAAATACATAAGTTACAACCCGAATCATTGTCTTAAAATAAGATAAGAAAGATCAACGCTTAATCTTGAGTAATGCTAACATGATCACTATCTTTGCCATCTCTGCTCAGATGGTTCCTCCATCGTCCCACATGGACTTCAGCCAAACAGGGTCTACATCTTCAAAAATGATTGAGCAACCACCCAAGTTTGGTCCGAAGGCATCTTCCTCTCTGCTAGATAATCCGCGCAATTTATACATAATGTAGGGAAAAAAATAAAGGGGGTATGTCTTTAAAGACTTAGTGAGTATTAATGTACACAATAACCATGCCATTTAATGATAAACTCCGTTTGGTAAAGAATGCAACAATTTAGGTATGAAAATTATACATAGATGTTATATAGATATAATACATTCTTATAATCAAGAGAACAATGATTGTTCAACAATATGGTCTACCCGAGATTTTGCCCATTCTTAGCAAGGTTGGCTTTGTCCCGAGGGACCTATAATACAATGCTGGTGCCCTGACCATTGTATGTTACCGTCCATAACACTAGCAGCCCGACCGAGTCCGACCTCGAATACCCCATGCTACTAATGATGTATGTCCTGTAGTGACCGCCCGTTAAGGCTGTGCCGATCACGAAACAACCATTAGATCCAAGGCCTATATAACAAGACACACATTTGACTATAAAGTTAATATGTATAGTAAGCTCATGACCGTTATCCTTAACATAACGGTACACCATGTCATATGAAGCAATTAATCTCGTCCGTATTTTACATACATTATTTTACAAATCTCAATGTCATTTTCTTGTTAAGTAACACATTTTCACAAATGATGGAGTTCATGTGCAACAAAGTCTATATCGTGAGAGTTGTAAATATGCATGCTTTGGTACACAAAATAGTCGTACAATGTGGAAAAATAAATGGAGAGCATTGTGTGAGTTAAAACTCACCTGGGTCGAACAAGTTCTCCGAGTACTCTTCCAAAAGATTTGGGTTTCTCCAAATTTGTGGAAAACCTATCATTAGTCCTAAGCCCAACTAAAATGAACCGGGAACATGAAAACAGGGGCTATTGGACGACTGGCCAAAATGGCATTCCTTGGCCGCACATCCACCTAAAAGGTTCAGGCAGAACCTCATTTGTTCCAAATATCCTCCTATCTTCCCAAATTGGTTCTAAGGCAACTCAAAAGATTCTTAGGGCCTCCTAGTTTAAAATAATGTCTCTATGCGTAAGAAAATCCGTTCAACAAAGATGAAATGCTAAACCAACTTAAATAAATATTAAAGACATACCCTAGTTAGAGGCTCAAACCAACAACTAAGCTACTCTGGAAAGCAATATAACAATCTAAAGAGAGAGCTTAAGTGTAGAAGGTTACCTCTTTCAAGCAAAACCTCCAAGAAACCACTTCTCCTCCTTCAAAAACTCAAAAACTCACAAGATACTCACACAAGGGTTCTAGAGGGTTTAGGGGAGAAAATGGAGCATAAGGGTCATAGGGGGGTATTTATAGGTGGGAAAAGCCATGAGCACTACAAGGTTGTTTTGAAAAGCATCGTACGTACGGTACTGTTTACCCAGCAGATCAAAAACTACATTGTACGTACGAGCATTAACCAGTATGAAAATATGTAAAGACTCCCAAATACACCTAGAAGGGGGGTTGAATAGGTGTTGCAACCAAATAGTGTGGAATTCAAATTTACTTCATGCAACAACGATAATTACCAAAATATGTAAAGCAATAAAAGCATATGACACAAGTATTTTGGTGACAGTGGAAACGAAGAACCTCTTGGAAAAACCACTCCGGGGCAGCGGGCCCAGAAAATCGTTTCACTATAAAAGGAGGAGGAAATACAAGTTGTTTACACTTACAAAACCTTTGTCAAGTTGACACAAACTTGTATAGACAAGCGACCCACTTGCCCGGCTACCACAGTAGTCCTCCCGGAACCTCCGGACTTCCTTTTATCGATTTCCCTTGTTAGAACCTTTAACAAGCTGCATCAACCCAAGTAACAAATACAACTCATACAACACTTGTTGAAAACTACTTTAACAATTACTCCAAGAGAGTATGGCTCAAAGGCACATAATAAATGAACTCTCTTAGCACTAAACAAGCAAACCTAAGCACTAAGGCTTTTCTCTCTAGATGAGCTCACAAACTCTATATTGTTCTTGATAAAAACGAATGGGCAGGTCCTCCATTTATAGGCTCATGAGAACTTGCCATGTCAGCCTTAAAATATCATATCAGGTGATGAGCGTTCGAACCGTTGATGGGTGTTCGAACGGTGCAGCATTGCACAATAAAAAGTGCATCCAACAATAAACAGTTTGGTCCGTGTTTCCTGGAAAGTGGATTTCCTGTCGGGCAGTGTTCGAATGGGAGTGAACGGGATGCGCACGGCGATGCAATTCTAAAGACTTGTGCCACATGGAATCTTCTCATTGGATAACAAACTTCCGGGATTCCTGCAACTCAGTGTTCGAACGGTGAACCTCGCATTCGAACAGCACAAGGGAACAACATGAAAACAAGTAGACAAGCTTTCCAGAAAATCCGCAAAGTGGAACTTTTCCAGGATTCCGGGGCTGTCTGGCGACTGACCGTTAGAACGGTTGCCTACGGTGGAGGCGTACGGGAAACTTATGAAGTCAACTTAAACCCTAGATGACTGTCGTTCGAATGGCTTCCGAACGAGAAGCGTACAGTCACTTCTGTGAGATAAGTGCTTCAGGCTGATCGTTCGAACGGCTTTCGAACGTGGAGCGTACGGTCAACACTGACTTGCTGATTGTTCGAACGGATTCCAAACGGAAAGCGCAAGGTCGTTTCTGAGAGATCAATAGAATCCTTAGAACTTCTAGTAGAGCATTCGAATGGCTAGCGAACAGTCAACACTGACTTGCTTCTAGAGAAGAGCATTCGAATAGGCTTCGAATGGTGGAGTGAACGGTCAACACTGACCTGCTTCTTGAGATGGTTGTTCAAATGGGCTTCGCACAGAATGCACACGGTCACCTCTGACCTGCTTCCTAAGAAGTCCAAACTAGAACTTAGATTCCCATCGGTCTTTGATCAACAACTTAGATGGATGAGTGTTTATGGTCTGATTGAGCTTAATTTTGAACGGTGGTGATTGGATTTTGAACAATCTTCTTTCAAGATGAAGTACATCGAAAGTAGATTCTGCTGTAGAAATGTTCCAACAACAAGGTTTATGATACACAGTTTTAATCAATGAATTATGCCAATCAAGACGCTTGGGGGCCTGGGGGCTTCACAACGTAGTTTCGCCCCTAGCTGCAGTAAGACTCGTGTTAATTAATATACTCTATAACAAATTCACTTACTGGTGTTTGAACTGATATGATAATATTAATTTGTAATAACAGTTGTAATCTGGCATTTACTTATCCTTTGGAATATTTTTTGTGAAAAATGCTTAACAGAAAATTATCACAATTTATGCGGAATTAACAGATATTTAAATCGAAGCAAATAAGAACAATCACACACAAGGATTTTAGTAACGAAAAGGAAACCTTTTAGAAAACAATCTAAAAGTAAAACCTCTCTAGGGCAGCTAAACCCAGGAAATCAATGTCAAAAGATGTTCAAAGATTACAGATACTAGGAACACCTACAAACCGATGCAGGACCTTGACTTTGTAAGATCAACAAGCCTCCAACTCGTCTCCTCGCTCACAATCTTCTTCAACGTGATTCTCCTTTACCGGACCCTTCTGGTACACTTCAATTAAGCACAAAATCCTTTACGAGGAATAATAAGGCATACATCAATTGATCACTTAAGCATGGCCTCTCACGAACTCTAGGGTTTTAAAATTTGTCCATCTCTCTTCTATAAAGCTGTATTTATATCACATACAACACCCTAGACCTGGGCCTACATAAAACAAATCTTTTGGGCATAATTTCTACGGGGTCTCTGGACAGGGCCTTGCAGAGGATGGGGAAAACATGTTTTTGGAACTGCTATTTGGACAGGCTGCCTAGCTGTCCGGACAGCCTTGGCAGTGAGTGGATAAATTTCGTATCTTGTACATGTCTCAGCATTTAGACCATAACTTTCGGCTCAAGAATCGGATTGAGGTGAAACCAGCGGCATTGGAAAGCTAACTCAAAATTATACAAATATTTGTGAAATAATAGTTTTGTAATTCAAAATTTTCCTATGCCAAAATTGTCCGGAAAGATAAGGACAAAAACTTGGACAAATCCTATTCCAACTAGATCTAGTTTTTCTTCCCCGTTTGATCACCTAATTAGCCAAACAAGAACAAACAAACTCCCCTTTTGGCAATTCAATAACAAAACCAATATGCCGAGCCATCCTATCATCTCCCCATATTTACTCCCCATTTTTGTCATAAAATGACAAAAGGTTTTCATGTTTCCTGAAACACTTCACAAAATACATCAAGGCATATGTGGAACAGGAATAACACAAGAAAAACTCATGATCACATATAAATGAAAAATGCATGAAATTTAATGCAGATCATGGAGGCATATCAACACAAACTCCCGCTCAATGTAAGACTCATTTATCAACAAGAAAATGGAAAAGAAAAAGAAAAAGAAAAAAAAAAAAACAAGTTTCTCCCCCTCAAACATCAAATGATAAACATATCAACAACGCATGTATTGCAACAATGAATATCTCAAATATGCTCAAAATATGCAAAATATCCATGAGACAAGAAATGGCAAGAAACTCATAATGCTTAACCCAAGCAAAAAAAAAAAAAAAAGTTTCATTCAACCCATGCTTGTATGATGTGTGTGTAAGCCATAAAATGAGAAAAAAGAAAAATTACCAATTTACAAAAAGAGGAGAAAGATTTACCACCATGAGGTTTTGATAAGTACATCAAATCAAAAGTTAAATCTTGTCATACTAGGGCCTAGTCACTCTCATCCTATACATTTCTCTTCGTAAAACCTTTTTTGCACAAGTTTGACACAGTGAAATAAATTCCTTTTGGAATATGATGTTTTGATTTTATTTGTTTCAGTATTTTGTTTCTTTTTCTCACTGAGAAAGTATCCTTAAACTTTATATTTTTCACAAAAGAGAAAACAGGAATTTTTAAGCCCTAGGTTCAACTAGCATATGGTCAATTTGAAAAATATGATTAGTCAAAAATCTCATATGGTTACGTAACAGACCTCACAAATAAAATAAAGCAAAACCTCAATTTAAGCTTAAATGTGCACAAGAGATAAAGCATAGACAAACTGTATCAGATAAGCTCAGGCTTTAGGTAACCACAAAAACAAGTCCATTGACACAAATTTTCATCTCATGTATATTAAAAACATTCCAAGACGCAAGAAATTAAATCCATAAAAGCAACATGAGAAATTAATGGACTATCTAGGTGCATAAGACAAAATAAAGAAAAGAAAAACAACCAAAGTAAAATATTTTTGTCTTTTTAAAATTTTTCACAAAAGAAATGCACATAAACAAAAGACAATTGCAAAACAAATAAAAGAAAAACAGCATGCTCTATGATCTGCAAAGATATGCAAGAAAATCAATCCTAGGCATGTGGGTGACTCACCTAACATAAGGTGAGATCACCACCTGTTAAGTGTCAAAATATTCATATTTTAGCCCTTAACTTATATTTGTTAATTCTTTATTTTTGGTTAATTTATGCCATTTTAGTTCTTTTATGTGTTTTCTTTGTTTTTGTAGGTCCTTGGAAGAAAAGGAAGCAATTTTAGAAGTTTCGGGCTTAAAGAGCGATTTTGAAGAAAATTGGAGGCTCTGGTAGTGCAATCGATCGTAGGAAAGCTGCGATCGAGCGCACTACAAGTGAGGACCACGAGCGCAAGGCACCTGCGATCGAGCGCCCAGCAGAAGAGGATCGATCGCAGTCCTGCGATCGATCGCACACGGGCTGCGATCGAGCGCACTCATGCATGATGAGCAATTCAGCCGCCAGCCTTGATATGGAAAGTGTGATTTTTAGGGTTTTGTAACTTTGTGCGAACTAGGGCTCAAACCCTACGATTTTCAGGGTTTCTAGAGTATTCCTAAGGTTTATAAATAGACCCTTAAACCTCTAGAGTAGACACACAATTTCCAAGGAGAAGAATTGGAGCTCTTCAAGTTTAAGTTTCGAGTTTATTCTTTTCCTTTCTTTTTTATTTTATGAAGATGTTTAACATCAAACTTATGTGTAACTAATTTACTTAGTATGGCTAGATTGAAGCTCTAGTTATGTTTAGTTAATATTCAATATTGGCGTCTTTGTGATGATCATGTTGTGATATTTAACTTGATTAATTCCTGCTTTCATGAATTTCTCATATGTGTTTGCCTGATCAATATATGCATGTGGTATGGGCTAGTTAGTTAAATCAATTTAGATGATCGAGTCCTGTGTTTAACAAAAGTAACAAAATAAATCCACACCGGCTTCTTGGGTTAATCAACATGGGGAACTGAGAGTATACACCCATGCCCTAGTCCTTATGTATTTGTCAATTTTCATAGAATCATGCTTTCTTAAAGAACAACTTAGTATACACCATGTTAAATCCTTTAAGAAAGAAAAGAGTTAGAGTATACACCCATGCCTAACTCGTTGCTTAGAAAAATCTATAACTTAAGGAGTATGCACCCATGTCCTTAGGTTGGCAAATATTAGATATACATAACATGATCAAAGCATTGGCATATTGTTATATTATCTAAATATAATTAGTGGTGGATATCAAAGCCCTACCTTTTATTATTATCAAATCAAAATCAATCTTTGTTTTGTTTAAGAAATTTATTTTAAGCAAAATTTAGCAATCCTCGTGGGAATGACCCCTTACTTGCATCATATACTACTATATTAACCTTGTGCACTTGCGAGTAAAACATACAATTATTTGCCTATTAATTTAGGTAGATATTTGAACAACACCACCACTACCCCTCAAGGGATGAATGGTATCATCCTTCTTAACCCATACTTGAGAAATCTTAGGTCTAAACTTATGACTTTGCTCAAACTTATCTAGCCTAGATAGCACTTCTCTCATCATTATGACCAAACTCTCACTTTCTTTCCTAGAATAGGAATTTTCACTTTTATGCTTATGGGATTTCAAATCAAAACACTTTGGTCGAATATGACCAACCCTTCCACAGTAATGACAAGTGAGCACAAACCTTTTAGAAGATAATTTTCTAGGAGATGCATGACTCTAGGCTTAGGGTAAGATGCACGATGCTCAACATAAATTTTCTTACCTTTCTTACCATGGAGAGTCGGAGCAACTGCTTGATTTTCTTTCTTAGGAGCGGCTTTGAATTTCCAACAACTTGGTCCAATGTGACCAATTAACAATCCCACAATGATGGCATGTAGGAACAAATTTACCTTGAGTTTGTTTAACTGAAAGAGTCTTGGAAAAATTAACCTTAGTTTCTTTAACATTCACAGGCTCAATATTCAAAGCCTCATTAGAAGCATGTGAAGTAAATGCACCAACATTATCAACAATCATAATAGGCTTGTTAGAAATAGATTCTTCAATGCAAAGAAAGCTTTTCAGATTATCACTATAGGAATTTCATAAGAGTTCCTTAGAAACATTCAATTCATTGTCAAGTAATAAAGACTTTTCAACAAGCACAGAAATCTCATATTTCAAAGAATCAATCAAGATATGTGATTTAGACAAATCATTCGCCAAAGATTCTTTCTCAGATTTCAAAGACTCAATTAAGACATGTGATTCAGACAATTCATAAGCCAATGACTCTTTATTATGCATAGCATTTTTAAGTTTACTGGAAACCTTGTTATAGGCTTTGAACACTACTTTAAAATCATTATACAACTGTTGAACATCAATCTCATCATTAGAATTAATGAAACTAAACTGAGAGGTATTCATGGCAAAAAGAAGTCAAGGATCTACACTCAAGAGTTTAATCCTTCACGGAGTGAACTTGCTCTGATACCAATTGAAAAACGCTTAACAGATAATTATCACAGTTTATGCGAAATTAGCGGATATTTAAATCTAAGCAAATAATCACCAAAATAAGAACAATCACACATAAGGATTTTCGTGACGAAGAGGAAACCTTTTAGAAAACAATCTAAAAGTAAAACCTCTCCGGGGCAACCAAACCCAGGAAATCACAATCAAAAGATGCTCAAAGATTACAAACACTAGGAACACTTACAAACCGATGCAAGACCTTGACTTAGTAAGATCTACAAGCCTCCAACTCTTCTCCTCGCTCACAATCTTTTTCAACGTGATTCTCCTTTACCAAACCCTTCCGATAGACTTCAATTAAGCACAATGAAACTAACACAAAATCCTCAACGAGGAATAATAAGGCTCACAACAATTGATCACTCAAGCATAGCCTCTCACGAACTCTAGGGTTCTAAAATTTGTCCCTCTTTCATCTATAAAGTTGTATTTATATCGCATACAACACACTAAACTTGGGCCCACTTAAAACAGACGTTTTGAGCATAGTTTCTACGGGGCGTTCGGACAAGGTTAGTGGAACTTATCTAGCCTGGAATTGCTGCCTGGACAGGCTGCCTTGCTGTCCGGACAGCTTGGCAGTGAGTGGATAAATTCCGTATCCTGCACATGTCTCAACATTTGGACCATAACTTTCGGCTCAAGAATTGGATTGAGATGAAACCAGCGGCATTGGAAAGGTAACTCAAAATTCTACAAATCTTTTTGAAATACGATTTTTGTAATTCGAACTTTTCCTATGCCAAAATTGTCCGGAAAAATATGGACGAAAACTTGAACGAATCCTATTTCAACTAGAACTAGTTTTTCTTCCCTGTTTGATCACCTAATTAGCCGAACAAGAACTAACAGTTTGGTTATTTTAATTGATTGGCTTGTTGATTTTACTTTTGTGCCTCTTAAGAAGAAAATAATTAATGAAAATGGCCCATAATCTCTACTTGCATACTTTACAAGCTTTGTACTAAAGAAGCACAATGGCTGGCTCTAGGGTTGCTCATGCCACCTTGAAAGGACCAAGTGTTGTCAAGGAGTTATGCATTGGGTTGGCACTTGGTTTGGCTGCTGGTGTCCTCTGGAAAATGCATCACTAGAATGAACAGAGGAAAGTGAGGCAATTTTTTTTATGACTTGTTGGAGAAGTGCGAGATTAGCGTACATTGTTGGCGCTGAAGAATAAATCTTCTTAGTTTCTGTCATGAGTCTATGGACACATTCTGCAGTTAGATCATTCTATTTGGCTCTTGAATCTTAAGATGAGCTTTACTTTGGAATTTAAGGGAAGAAAAATAAACATATTGTATTGATTTGTGGAGTACAGTGTTTGCATTAGATATAAATTCATCAAAGTTTTATGGTATTTGCTTGTGGTTTCTTTTCTATTATGGTTGCTCAAGTGAAATGCTAGATTGCTCACCGTTATTATGCATACATCATACGTGCAAATGAGACAAGTGAAGAGGAGTTGCAGCAGGCAGGCATTCTTTGTAGCCATATGTAAACTTGCATCTGTTTTTTTAAAACATGCAATTCTGGTATATATATATTTTTATTTAATAGGATTAACAAAGCATGCGACATTTATTCTTAGAGAAAATAATTTTCACATGGCATTTTTAAAACATCCAAATATCTAATAGACTGGATTAGAGAAATTAAAAGAATTCACCTCTATATATCTTTGGTCAGTTTTTTGGATATCGGAATTCCAAACAAGATAATATTGAATTATGCTTCGGACATCAAATTTACGGATCAAATGGCATGTCAATTGTCAAGTCTTAGTTTGAATTACACTTGGAAGCAATGTTCAAGAACATAAATTTGATGTGTGTCTCTGCTGTTACTGACGTCGATTTGTACACCGTATTCATGCATGCTCCAACTTCACTCCCTGGTGGACATGGACAATGATAAGCAATTAATTCAATCTACACTACATATATAGTTGGAAGTATTATGAAAAACAAACGTCATTAAAATTAAGATACATGAAAAACAAACCTCCTAGACTTGCTGAAGTAATCGGTATGAAAAGTAGTAGCACTAGCAGCAGCTTTTCTTTTGGAACTTGTTGCCTCTTTGCTTACATCATGTTTAGATGCGTCAATATCTGCATTTGCTTCAGTAGTATTTGACACACAATATTTCTGCAGCCATCTATCGGTTTCCCAGAGGACATGCATGATACTCTCCCGTGAAGCATAGACATGGCTCTCAAATGGAAGAATCACTAGACGACAAAGAGCACCATAGCCTGTCTGAGCACTGAACAAATGATCTGACTGCAGGGCATGCAAACACAAAATTAATTAGTGGGTAACCAGATAGGTAAAGACAAATGAGCTAGTGGAAAGACTAATTTGGAATATTGAAACTAAAGATTGGGTAGAGTTAAAATCTATCAAAGGATGAATGGAGACACAGGACAAATGGGGAGAATGGTTCCTCTTTTACCTGCTTTGATAAAGTAAGAGGATTATCGCCGTCTTCTCCACAGATAAGCAATATTGGCTTCTTAATTTTATCATCTGGCATGTAAGGACTCATCTCCACATGAGTGGTACTTGTAGCCTCCCAAGGAGTTATGTTTTCATCCTACACCAATATAATTAACGAAGTCACTGGTCCATCAAGAGTTAAGATATGACACTAGGGAAAATGTCTGTTGGGAAGGGAAAAAAGAAGAAAAAGGTTCAACTCCACAACTGCTGAGTAAAGAAATTCATCCATTAGTGTTTTACCTGAAAACCAAAAGGAGCAAGTACTGTTCTGTAATAGGCACCAGAGCAAGCAACTCCACAACTGAAAAGATGCGGGGCATGTGCTAGGAGGCTTGCAGTCATGAAAGCACCATGGTAATGTTCCCCAACAGCAATTTTCTTTGGATGAGCCACCTTAACAAGGGCAGCATGAGAATACTTCGGGTCAGAAATACAAACCCAGAACTACATAAACAAACAAAATTCTTATACAAAGGAATGAAAGAGCTTACTCCACGTTGGATAACTTCCTCAACTGCAGCCTCAGCACTCCCGACCAACTGCTTTATGTACCTGCAAAAGGAATTTCAAATATAGATCCTGAAGCTATACGTTGCATGGTTTGTATATTCCTGAAAACATTGTCTCAAGTTACCTGTCATTGTCAATTGCCTCATGATCATTGCCTTCACCAATAATAGGAGTTGTTGGTCCGGATAGAATAGCAAACCTGCAAGTAAAGTAGCTGTCAAAATTCGGCCCATCATGTTCCCAACAAGCCATACATACATAGATGACACGTGAAAGACACCAAACGAGAGTATACGCAAACAAGAAGGGGAAAGAGGTAAACCATGCCTTCTAGCAAGCCAAAGAAGGGGTGATTTAGGTCCAATGCCAGCAAATTTATTAGGAGAACCTCGAACTTTGCTCCTAAATTCGTCAGGGTCACACCAAACCAAACATGGGAGAGGACCATCTTTTGATGGATCATAACCCGGCGGCAGGTACAATGTTGCAATCAGTTGCATCCCATCCTTTCTGTGGTACCTGATCATCTCTTTCTGCAATCTTGCCAGCTGTGGGTACGGATCAGGGAAACTCGTAATTTGACATGCTTGCTTCATAGGCCAGCTCAGGATGTGATATTGAGGGTTCTCAGTTTTCGACTCTTTGGAAGTCATTATTTTCAACTGATTAAGTAGCAAATCCCTTTCTTTCTGATCAGATATTAAAGCAACAAAAGTCTCGTAATATTTCTTTTTGTCGCTCTGCCATATTCGTTCTATGCAGCCTGTATTTCTGAAAGAAAATATTTTGTTTAGAGCCACATGGCAGCAAGCAACGAGCATTTAGGAAGCAAGCAAGACACCAGAAATTATTTTTGAATACTTACATGTCAAACAAATCAAGGAATGGAATGTTCCCTTCTGGTGTAGCACCACTTCCGAACAGTAAAATGTAAGTGTTTTCATCATTTTCCTTATTTATCTTTGCAATCACATATGCTTGTGTTGCAGCAGGAGTTCTCCGCAGGATTGGATAACCTGGATCAAAGTACACAGCTTCTGATGAACTATCAAATAGGATGCGTGGACTAGCATCTTTAGATCCAGGAGAAATCACCCAGGTTTTTGTTCGCCGTGTCTTGTACCAAGATTCGTAAACTATAGCCAGTGAATCATCACACCAGTTAATACCTCTGTGGAGACAGAAAAGCTCACATTCATTAAAACGAGATTTAGCTTTTGATGATATCAGAGGATAAATCATAAATCACATAAATTGATCTCATATATAGTCTTACCCATAACGAAGATCAAGTTGGTGTAAGATCGCTGGCTGTTCACCTTCTAATGGCTCAGCAGGCTGTGTATAAACTATATCACGTGGAGAAACTTGTACATTCGCATCACCACCATCTTGTGTCTCTACCCTAAAAACCTCAACAGCAAGAGCAAACCAAGCATGCATTTAAAAACACTGTTAATTGTCGAACAAGTATCTGAATGTTTACAACGAGATGGAACCAACCTCGATCAATATTGAATCATCGATCCTGCATTATCTTAATCATGCAATGGAACCTTAATTTTATAATTAAAAAAAAATTACAGCTAGCTAATGTACGTCTTCCACAGACAAACAACTCTGATACATACGTACTAGTAAAGTGTTGATGGCTTATCTGCTCTCCAATCGATACAACGCATCCCTTTCCGTACACTATTGAATCCAACGGGAATGTCCTCAGCAAAGGGGCAAATCACAAAGTTCCCTAACAAATTTCCCATCAGCAGTCCACAAATCTACCTTGGTAGGAAATCTTCCACGTGGCACAATAAAAGAGTAAGGCCTGTGAATTGAACTAATCAAAAGGTATTTCCCATTTGGAGAGCGGTTCAACGATTCATACACAGCTGGTGGGCCGATTATCTTCAATCTCCCATCCAAAGAAGCCAATACAAGTTGCGTAGTTTCACAGAAGTTAAACACGTCTTTATCATACTCTTGTTTTAGCACATCCCAGATGGTTCTAACTTGACTAACGTTTTCATGTTCATTCGACTGTATCTTTGGTCCACTAGGAACGAAAGGTTTATTTGGTAGGCCTCCACGAGAGAAAGGGATGATGGAAACTAATAGAGTGGAATTATCAACCCAAACATAACTGTAATGAACCGATTTCAGACATATTTCTGGCGACTCAAACAAAGGTCTAGCCTTCCCTGTTTCTACATCAGCAACCCATATTGTAATCTTACCGCTGCGATTTTTTTCATCATCCACCCAGACACAGAACGCAAAATGCCTACCATCTTGCGACCATGTCATGACATTCATCTTGGCGCCGTTAGGGTACCCATGTAACTCTTTCTCGGGCCCAAGTGTACCATCAGGCCTCAACTCATGAATCGCAACTCCAGTCGCTACACCATTACCCGTGTAAGGTGGCATCCGACTTTTACAAACACTACTATACTCGTTTTCGTCCATAAGAAACCTCTCCGATATCGCTAGGTCTGCCAGTGAAGGCAGAGCTCTCTGCTTGAGAAACAATATTTTATCCCTGAGTGGGGAGAGTGCAAATATGGAAATCTGAGGAGGAGCGTCCACAATATCCCCAATCTCTTGCGGAGGAAAACAATACCCATTTCCCAGCATCGAATCGTCTACACGAGAAAATCACAAAATAATTATACAATGTATTACAAGTTCAAGAATGTAACGAATTCAAAGCAACACATGCATAACAAGACTAGCTCAAGAATGTGACAAATCCAGGTTGACCAATTAATACACACCTTCTTCAATTGCCCAAACCGTTGGCTCCCCCTCCCCGTGCTTTCAAAAACAACTTAAATAAAATCGATTAAACAAAAATACTTTTCTATTATGAGTTACCTTCATTTTCAGTTAGTGAAGCAGCAGTAGCAGAAAAGGCGGTGCTATTGGAGCTTCCGCCGCTGTCTTCGCCGGCCATGGCGGTGGTAGTCTTGACGGACGTGACGACGTTTTGAAGGGGACAGAGTTTGAGACTGAAAGAATGTGGAAAATGCAAGAACCACGAATTTGAAGATGAAATGTGGAAAATGAATGATTTCATTAATCTGCTTTCGTTCAATGTATATATACAAGAATGAATACAGAGGAAACAGAAAGTAACATGCACTCTTCATATCACATGTCCGTTTAGTCTAACTAAATAAACTAACTAACCAACCAATCCAACTGTCTAAGTCTAACTAATCAGTTTAACTTTAACAACTATTTACAACTGAAACTCCCCTTCCAAATGAATGGAGGAATGGAAGAACGAGAGAGAGAGAGATAGAGGGCCACTTACAGAAGGAATAAAAAAATGTAGTAAAAAAAAAAAAAAAACTTAAAAAGCCCATAAGGAGGCCCACCAAGACACGCAGCCCATATATCTTGGTATTCCTCAAAAGTCCAACAAGGAATTGGGAGGATTTCGCTGGGCTGTCCCTCCATGCCATGTAGCCCAATTTGCTCATGATTTTCTGTTTTTAGAGGAAAGCCAATGTTTTTTTACCCCAAACCCAAAATTCAAACAACCCATGCAAAATTCACCGCATGTAAATAATTAAAAGAAAAGGTTAAAACGAGCGGTTGATATTGCAGTGAGGGACACATATTGCATCGATAAAACTTTTTGGTGATGTAGATTGAAGAGCTAGAGGCACTTCGTTTTGGAGCATTAGTCTTGGGCATGGAACTTTATCTTAACAAAAAGCGAGTAATAGTAATTAGGCTTAATTTGGATCATGTCTAAAAGTAAAGGGTAAAAATCAAAATGGAATTGACAAAAATATATATTTTTCGACCTAGGACCATTCACATTGGGCTAGCCAAAACAACCTTTGATTAAAAAATGATCAACATCCCACTAGCTAATTTTGCACCAATAAAAAAAAATGTTGAGCTGCTGTTGTGGTGAGCACTGAACACTCATATATATATATATATATATATATATATATATATATCATTCTCTGTTTTTTTATTGCTCTCTTTTCTCTTCTCATTTTCCCTCTCTTTCTTTTCCTCAACTAAAGCATAGTGTCCCTCTCTACATCTTTTTTTTTTAAGCAAATAAGGAAAGGGCTACAGGGGAAGTGTCCCTCTCTACATGAACTTTAAAGAATATGACTATTGAGAAGAGACGGGATTTTGAAAATAATGATTTAAAGAATATGATTGTCGGAGAAATAATAAAGAAACCATTGATAATGAACATTTAAATTTTAAATAGAATAGTGTAGGAGGATATATAACTACAATAGAAAGTGAAAAATAAATGTTTTGAAAAAGTATGTAGTTAAAATAAATAAATAAAGATAATTTTTTAATTAAAATGAAAAAATAAATAAATAAATTGAACCAAATGTGAATACTCTAAACTGTGAGCGCCATGAATTTCTTCACCCCCACTAGACTTTGGAGCGATATTGACAAGAGAAGACATCATAAAACTAGCATGAAAGCACCACTAGTTGACTATATACAATTACAACTGGTGTTTGTTAAAGTATTGATTAAATGATTAAATTTATCTCTTCATATCAGCTTAAGTTTTTAGGATAATTGGTAATTTAATATGGTATCAGAAACAAAGGTCTTGGAATCGAACATTAACTACGTCAATTCACCCCTCATTTAAATTAAATATTTCATGCGTTAGGCATCACCTATTAAAAGGAAGTTTGAACTCACACGTGAGAAGAAGTATTAAAGTATTGACTAAGTAATTAAATTTATCTCTTCCTATCAACTTAAGCTTTTGAAACAAATGGTGATTTAAATCATAATTTCATCTAAACAAAAGAATAAGAACATCCTTTGTGGCTACAAACCAAGATACAGGTGGCCCATGGAAAATGATATTATGAGCTCATAAGATTTAAAATAATCAATTGAAAATTATAGGCACTTATAGATTTTATTGGTCAAATGGTGGGTGGGGGGTTCTCATGTATGTTGAGGGACAATGGCATTCTACAAAACTAAATGGTATTGAGGTCTCTAAGTGTACCTTTTTGATATGTGATCTCAATTTCATTAGTAGTCATGATTACATGTGCTTAGCTAATTAGAATTATGTTTAACAATCAATCAAGGGATTTTGGTGGAGCTGGGTTTGATTGTTGAATTTAGTTTCAAGAGCGTTTGCAGCTCCCATATCATCTATAGGCCTTCAAAATATTGGTTCTTTAATAGGTATAAGTTAATATGATAACATTTAAGTAGGGTTTTCACAAATCGTCTCCTCTCGTTACCTTTTTTTTGCTCATAATTAAAGGTATGAAAAAAAATTGAAAAAAAGAAGAAAAAAACAAGGTTTGTCTAGGACTTGAACAATATTTATACATCACAAATGTATACTACATCTCAAAGACAACCCTTAAAACTATTGTTCCTTGGTTGGCCTTGTTTGATAACGTTTTTTCCTTCTTCCTTTTGCTTTTTCTTTACAAAACAAAAACATTAACAAACAACTCAAAAAAAAAATAAAACATTTAAAATTATTTTTACCATCCAAACACATTTTCAAACAAAAAATAAAAATCTCTAAAAAGCATTAACAATCAGGAAAGGGAGCGAGGGAAAAGGGAAAAGTAAACTCTTCACAAGTACTAAAGTCACAATCCAACACAGACAACAAATAATTTGAAACAAGAGCTTTATTAACGTACAAACAACTGAAAAGAATAAAATAAGGCTAGAAGATATAATTTTTCTTGATGAAAAAATCAGCTACATACAGTAGTTTATATACACAGCTGATGCGTGTATATTTACAAGACGATCTCATATTTTGTGGGATTTGTTAATTACAAAAGATAACAAATATTCTTGGAGTTAATGCATTTCCTTTGTAGTGCATGGTTCTTTGATACGTGGAGGCTTTGAATTGTGTACAGCTTTATTTTCCTTTCTTGCATGACACTTGTTTTCCTTTTGAGCATGACAGCTTGCTTGACATTCCTTTCTTGCATGATCTGATGATAATGAAGCTTGCCTTGTATGAATAGATGCCTTAGCAGGAGGACATTGAATGACATGCTTGATTAGGGAGTGATCTGCGTGATTGGGTGATAGCTTAACATCCCCCCTCAAGCTAATGGGGGATGGAAGGACCATTAGCTTGGACTTAAGAACAGCAAATCGAACTAAGGACAGACCTTTGGTGAAAATGTCTGCGACTTGGTCCACAGTTGAAATAAATTTAACACAGATGTCACCATTAACAACCTTTTCACGGATGAAGTGGTAATCCACTTCAATATGCTTGGTACGAGCATGAAAAATAGGATTTGAAGCTAGGGCGAGAGCACTCACGTTGTCACACCATAAAATAGGAGCAAAAGATAAAGGAAAACACAATTCTTTAAATAACATGCGAATCCAAAATAACTCAGCAGTGGTAATGGCCATTGACCTGTATTCGGCTTCAGTGCTTGAGCGGGACACCACGGGCTGTTTCTTGGCACTCTAAGAGACCAAACAATTACCAAAAAAGACCCCAAAACCGGAGGTAGAGCGTCGATCATCAGGGCTTCCAGCCCAGTCAGAATCACAAAAGGCTTGAAGTTGGAGTGAGCCCTTAGTATAGAGAAGGCCATGGTCAGCAGTGTTCTTGAGATACCGGAGGACACGTTTAGCAGCTGTCCAATGAGTGGATGTTGGAGCTTGGAGATGCTGGCACAACTGATTGACAGCAAAGGAGAGGTCGGGGCGTGTAAGGGTGCAATATTGAAGAGCACCTACAACAGACCGATACTCAAAAGGATCCACAAGGGGCTCACCATCAAATTTGGAGAGCTTGGAAGCAGAAGAGCAGGGAGACCGAGCAGCCTTGGAGCCAAGCATTCTAGTACGATGTAATAAATCTGCAATATATTTGGTTTGACACAAATGCAAGGAGTCAGACGTTCTATGAGCTTCAATACCAAGGAAAAAACTAAGGTTGCCAAGGTCTTTTAATGGGAATTGTTGCTGCAAGGTAGAGATAAGTGATTGTATAACGTCCAAATTTGTTCCAGTGACAATAATATCGTCAACATAGACAAGCATAAAAATTTTAACATGCTGTTGAATAAAGAGAAATAGAGAGGAATCAACTAATGAGGCTTGAAAACCAAGGTCCAAGAGAGCAGAGGAGAGACACTGATACCAAGCGCGGGGCACTTGTTTAAGACCATATATGGACTTATGGAGTTTGCATACAAATTCTGGATTGGCAGTGTCACGGAAACCTTGGGGTTGCTCCATGTAAACCTCCTCTTGTAAGGTACCATGTAAAAAAGCATTGGAAACATCCAATTGCTTAATCGGCCAATTGTAGTGAACAGCCAAGGTTAACAAAATCCGAATGGTAGAAGGCTTGATCACGGGGCTAAAAGTCTCAGTGTAATCCACACCATTCTGCTGCTCAAAGCCTTTAGCCACCAAGCGGGCCTTATACCTGTCAATGGAGCCGTCTGCACGCTGCTTAATTTTGTAGACCCACCTATTTCTAATGACATGCCTATTGAGAGGCCGTGGACACAACGTCCAAGTGCCATTGGAGATTAAGGCATTGTATTCATGAGTCATGGCAAGTCTCCACCGGGAATCTGTAACAGCTTTGGAGAAGCATGAAGGTTCAGTTTCAGAGAGTACAGTAAGCATGGCAGTAGGAGGATGACGAGTGGCATGATAGAGTTTATAGTCAGCAAAAGATTTGGGTTGAAGGGTACCGGTGCGTGACCTTGTAGTCATGGGGTGTATACGGGGAACAATGGGAGTTGGTGAAGGATTTAATGAAGGGGCAGGATTGGAGGATGGAGGAATAGGTGATGGGGGAGTGAATGGATACTGAGGGGAGACAGCAATAGGAGGTGTGGGGGTAACGTGGGCATTAGAAGGGGTGTTTTGGATTGAGGGAGGTGGGTGTGGGAGATTAGGAAGAGAACACATGGTTTGGGAATTGGAAAGAGAGGCACACGTGGCTTGGGAAGGAGATGGGTGACACGCTAAATGGTTAGGAGTGTGGGCTGTAGTGGATGGAGCAGCAGAAAAATCAGCAAAGTGAGGGGACCCAGTGTCATGAAAATTCTCAAAAAGTTGCAGGGGAGTGGGGTTAGGTGCAGCAATGTTAGGTGAGGACATGAAATAGTTGCAGGAATGGAAAGACTTACCGTAGGAGGGAACGGATGATCAAATGATGCATTAACCTTGGATGGCAGCTGAAAACGAGCATGATCCTTTGCAGGGAAGGATAGTTCATCAAAAACAACATGCCTTGATAAGTAAACACGATCAGTTATGGGATCAAGACAACGATATCCAGCATGGCTGTAGCCAAGAAAGATACAAGATTTGGAGCGATATTCCAACTTATGGGCTGTGTATGGTCTAAGTAAAGGAAAACATTTGCAGCCAAAGACACGCAGTATTGTATAATCAGGTGATTTACAAAAAAGCTTTTCATAAGGTGAGGAGTGATCAAGAACAGGGGTAGGTAACCGATTAATGACATAAACTGAGGTGAGGAAGGCATCAACCCAATATTTATTTGACAATCTAGAATGTGCTAAAAGGGTGAGCCCAGTTTCAAGAATATGACGAAGTTTCCGTTCGGCTAACCCATTTTGCTGGGAGGTATAGGGACAAGATTTTCGATGAAGGATACCATTTTGAGTAAGAAATTTTTGAAATTGATGAGAGGTATATTCTCCCCCACCGTCGGATTGAAGTTGCCTGAGTTTGCAATTGAATTATGTTTCCACCAATAACTTATATTTGACAAAGATTTGATAGACATCAGACTTGTGGTGAAAGGGATAAATCCAAGTATACCTAGAAAAATCATCCACAAAAATGATGTAATATTTGTAGCCACTTAATGAAGGAATTGGGGAAGTCCACAAGTCTGTGTGAACAAGCTCGAGGACAAAATTAGATAAACGATTTGAGGTAGAGAATGGGAGTTTCTTACTTTTTCCCATAAGACATGAATCACAAAGTTGATCTTTATTGAATGAGATATTAGAAATAGGCAAATTGTGTGCCTTTATTACACGGTTCACAGTGGGAAGGGAAGAGTGACCAAGTCTAAAATGCCATACGGGAATAGATGTCTTTAACCCAAAGAAAGCAGTAAAAATAGGATTATTATTTTTGGATGACCATCTTCGAAAGCGTAGTGGATATAGCCCGTTTTCACTCTTGCCTTCCAGAAGTATCGCATGTGTCTGAAGATCCTTCACAAAAAAGTGAGATGATGTAAGTATAAAATAACAATTATTGTCTAAGCAAAATTTGTGAATTGAAAGTAAGTTGGTAGCAGCAGTTGGACAATGTAAAATGCTACGAAGATGAAAAGGAAATTTGGTGAGTGAAGAATAGCTGAACCAGTATTCTCAATGCCAAGTCCTCCTCCATTGCCAATAGCTACCGACTCCTGACCTTGAAAAGGTTGAGGCTGAATGGTTAAATTCTCCAAGTTGCCCGTGATATGAGCATTGGCGCCGCTATCAGCCAGCCATTCCTGCTCTTCAAGTTGAGTGTTGGTGTGCGCTACCATAGCTGCCAATTGAGTTGGATGATGATGCCTTTGGTAGGAGTAGTCCATTCGATGGAAGCAATCAAGGGCTTGATGGCTAGTTTTGCCACAAATCTGGCAAGGTGCACGATTAGTAGTGCTGAAAGAGGAACCATGAGGAGGTGCTGTGATGTGTTGTGGAGATGATGCAGATCTGCCAGAAACAAACTCATGAGCTTGGAAATTGCTGCGCCGAGCACCATTGGGACTTCCTCGTGAAAAACCAGTTCTAGGGGAGAACCGATTGAAGGGAGGGCTCTTCATCTTTTTATTAAAGTGATGAGATCCATGCTTTCCTTTCTGCATGTACAAGGCAAATGGTGTTGCATCAGGAGCAACATGATGCTGTTGTTGGTTCAACATCACTTCATAGTTTAGCAACTCATCCTGAAAATCTGTAAAAGAGAGTGGATTGTTTCTAGTTGTCAATGTGTAAGAGGTGACAAAAGAGTTATAACTGGGATTTAAACCACTGAGGATAAAAGATATTAAATCCTCATCTGCTGTTGGTTTGCCAATGGCAGCCAACTGATCTGCCCATTTCTTGGCAGTCCCTAAATACTCAGAACATGACTTGGAGCCTTGATTGAGACTCTGTAGTTGGCGTTTCAGCTGTGAAACACGTGATCGAGATTCAGATGCAAAGCGGGTCTTCAAAGCATTCCACACTTGGTTTGAAGAATTCAAGCCATACATGGTGGTTAGTACGGACTCAGACAGAGTAAGATTTAACCAACCAAGGAGAAATTGATCCTTTCTAACCCATAGGGAGTAATCAGGGTTAGGGACATTTTGGCCTTGCTCATCAGTGATAAGCTGAGATGGGCATGGGTTTGAACCATCCACTATGCCCATCATATCGTGGCTCTTCAGCATAGGAACAATCACATTGAGCCATCCTATGTAGTTGCTCTCATCTAACTTAGTGGAGAAGGATGTGGGAAAATTGGGTAATGCAAAAACAGAGGAGGCATCGTTTGAGGATGATGTTGCTGCCATTGAAAAGTATAAGAAAAACAGAGAGACCAAGGAAAAAGGATCTAGTGAGGGCGTTGGCCTATATTGGCTTTGATACCATGAAAAGAATAAAATAAGGCTAGAAGATATAATTTTTCTTGATGAAAAAATCAGCTACATACAGTAGTTTATATACACAGCTGATGCGTGTATATTTACAAGACGATCCCATATTTTGTGGGATTTGTTAATTACAAAAGATAACAAATATTCTTGGAGTTAATGCATTTCCTTTGTAGTGCATGGTTCTTTGATACGTGGAGGCTTTGAATTGTGTACAGCTTTATTTTCCTTTCTTGCATGACACTTGTTTTCCTTTTGAGCATGACAGCTTGCTTGACATTCCTTTCTTGCATGATCTGATGATAATGAAGCTTGCCTTGTATGAATAGATGCCTTAGCAGGAGGACATTGAATGACATGCTTGATTAGGGAGTGATCTGCATGATTGGGTGATAGCTTAACAACAACTAATGATTGGCAACTCACTATACGCAGTGCTGCAAGTATTGAATTAAATGACAATTGCATAGAGTAAAATTCTTCATGTTCAAAATCTCCACTAGCAGTGCGCAACTACTTAGCACATTCGGAATATGTTGCCCCTTTGCTTACATCATGTTTCGATGCGTCAAAATCTGCATTTACATCAGAATTATTTGACACACAATACTTTTGTAGCCATCTATCAGTTTCCCAAAGGACATGCATGGTACTCTCCCGTGCAAATCGAATAGCCATGACACTCAAATGGAAGAATCACTAGGCAACAAAGAGCAACGTGATCTTTCAGAGAATTGAAAAAAATGCTCCGACTGCATGGCATGCAAACACAAAATCACTAGGCCATAAATGTTCCAATATTGCTTCAAGCTCAGCTAGTGGAAAGACTAGTTTGGAATATTGAAACTACTAAGTTGGTAAGCTTAAATCTATTAGAGCATGTTCCGACAATTCATTAGTTAATGGAAACACAAGAAAAATGTTGAACCAGACAGAACAAACAAAAAACTAAATAGGAAAAATGGTTCCTCTTTTACTTGCATTGTTAAAGATCCAGGATTATTATCTTCTTCTCCATGGATAAGTAATATTGGCTTCTTAATTTTATTAGCTGACATGAAAGGACTCATCTCCACATAAGTGTTTGTGGCCTCCTAGGGGTGGCCGAAACCAGCCTCAAACCTTTGGGGGTGGTTTCGGCCACCCCCTTTGACTCCTTGGGAGTGGTCGAGCCACCCCAAAATGGCCAGTTTGGGGGTGGCACGGCCAGATGGGGGTGGCTCATGGGCAAAGGGGGTGGCCACGCCACCCCCAAATGGCCCAAGGGGGTGGCCTTAGTTTTGTCTTTTTTTTTTAGGGGAAATTTGGGGAAAATAAGACCAAAAAACACACATGCCTCTCACGTGTGAATTTTTCTTCTTTTTAGATGGCAATGAGTGACAGAGGGTTTGAATTGAAAATTTTTGAAATTTTAGGAGGATACATTGCAAATTTTTAAACATTGGGGTTCAAATTGAAAAATAAGTCAAACTTCAGAGGGTAAACTGTATTTTCTCCAAAATGGTCAACTAACACAAGTCTGATAGTAATTGGATTAATAAATAAAGACAACACAAAACATGCAACTTCAAATGTCTTCTTCAGCTGCTCAACATCAGTCTTGCTGCAAGTCCATTAGAAGAAGGGAAAAACATCAATACAACAATAAGACACCAACAAAATGCAAGTGCAACTCGAAACTTCAGTTGCATCGAACAATACTTATTCTTCTGCTTTTCAAGTTTAAGTGCAAAATTAGTAGCATCAACTTCCATTTTCGACTTGTACTCAGCAAGTTCAATCTTGCATTTGAAGACTTCCATTGCCCTTTCAGACTTCAAATCCTGCTACCACTCCATCAACATCACTTGATCACCGCACACACAAATTTCTAGTTCAGCCCATTTAAAAAAAATTCTAACTATGATTTTTTCCATTTTGCATAATCACACAAATTGGGGTTTAACCCTAAAGGATTTAGGCATAATGGAAAAAATTAAATTTAAGTAAAAAATTAAATTCCCAAACACATCTTACCAAATAATTTATACAGATATAAAACTTTTGCCATGATTTTTAGTTGTGTAAGCTGTTTTGATCACTGTTTGCTCCCACATTTGCAAATTGAATAACTCAATCCTTAATCGCTTATCTCACCCTTAAAGTGTTCCATCTATCACCGTTGTCACCTCACTGGTATTGGGTAATGAGTACTTTCACCATAACTGGGTAGTGAGTACCAACGAAAGTGGGACTCCTTCACCGTCGTGACCTCATCGTTGGTAGAGGAGAACATGTGTTGGTGAGACTTTCGTTTTTCGGCTTCAAATGGGTGGAAGCTAATTCCTCAGCTTCGACTTTTGTTCTTCAGCTTGGGTAGTGGGTCTTCAGCTTCAGCTTCATGTGGGTCGTGTTGGACATATAAGGTAGTGAGGGTGAAGGTGAGGATGAGGGTATAATAGGTATGAACAGGGGGTAAAAAACTAAGTGCAGGTCACGTAAGGATGATTCCATTTGAGGTTAACGATTCAATTTGACCGAGGAGTTCAAATTGATTGCAATTGAAAGTTCAGGAGCCCAAATTAAGAGGTTTTGAAGTTTGGAGTATGTCAAATCGCGTGGTAATTCAGTGGTCTAAAGTGATGTTACCCCTTTTGTTTTTGTATTTTTATTTTTTTTGCTAGATGCTACACGGATTTCCTTCAAAAACATGTGGTTGACCACCTCCAACCTGTTTTGAGGGTGATCAACCACCCCCAACCTGTCTTGAGGGTGGTCAACTATTCATTTAGGGGCAGTTTAACCCTTCTCAATATATTTTTGGATAGTGAGCCACCCTTAAAAATCTTAAGCCCCTTATTATGTGGCTTATTCTAAACCACTCTTTTTGAATTGCAACCCTATAATTTTTACAACTAGGGCCGTAAGCAAGCAGAGTTACTTGTGAATATGTTCGGGCTCGGCTTGACTCGTACAAGCTCGTATAACTTCATTTTTATTATTTTTATAATATTATTTTTTACTTTTGTAATGAGAACATGTTAAGTATTAAAAAAAAAAAAAAAAAAAAGTTTTCTATAATATAATATATATCAATCGAATTATTGTATTGTGAGTCTAAATATAGATATAAGTGTCTTTGTGTGTGTATAAGTGAGTTTATGTGTGTGTGTGCGCGCGCGCGTGTGTACTATAAGATAAACATATAAATTGAGATTAGATTATTTAATATTTGACTTAATTTCTCTAATTACTCAAGCAATAAATCTTAACTACAATTAAATAATAATAAAAAATAACACATTGAACAATCACAACATTTACTTTATATACGAAATAATTAAATTAATTGGATAGCTCGAGTTCGACTGAAAAATAAATGAATAGATTATTTAGTTTGGTGGAAAGCTCAAGCTCGGCTCGTGTTCGAAAAAAATTAAACAAATTGAACTTGAACATTCAATACTCGATTCGATTCGATTACAGTCCTATGTACAAGTATTAAGAATTGCATAAACCTCAATCCCATAATATTATTATTATTGGACTCTCCCAATTTCTAATGATTGGTGTCTTTGTAATGCAATATCTTTCATTTAAAAAAAAAAAAAAAAGGACTATTGTTTGTTCCCTCCTGGCCTCCTACAAAATGCCAGGGTTGTAAGCATTTTCTACAAAGATTCCCAATTCAAAAATGATTATTTTTTTTCTCCCAGTGTATGCTATAGAATATTATTTGGTACATGACCATGCTAATCAGCTGCTTGTCGGTCCTTTTCTTGGTAAAGGCACATTAGAAAAATGTCCCTAATGTTCCAAACTTCCAATATGACAACCTTATTAAATAAACTCACTGCATGTCGAAATTGACAGAATGGTCAGAAGACAAGTTGGAAGTCGTTGATTTTTCACCAATCAAAGTGCCAGCGTGTCTTTCACTAAAATGGAAAGCTACCTAATTGTCTTCCCCCTCTTGAATTAAAGTAATATTAAAGACAAAATCAACAATTAATTTAATCTCTAATGACTCTTTCAGTCCCCCAACCTAAACCAACAAACAAGGCATACAATATTAAATTATTAATTAAAATTAAAATAAATAAGATAAGATAATATATTTCTGAATTCTGAATATCAAAAGCCTCTCTCACCATTTTTACCTTCTTCATCTGTCTCATGTGTGTGAAGCACTCAAACCCCAATTCCAATTTTCTGCAGAAAAGAGTGGAGCTTTGCCCAGAAAGGGAGCTATGGACAGGCTGGTGCAACCAGACGTTAAAGAGGTTGACTTGGTCTTCAAGAAAGCCCAAAAGTGCACCTCCACGTTTCGGTTGACCAACCTCATGCACACCATGGCTGTGGCAGTGTCTCTCACCACCACAAACCCTTGTGCCTTCTCTTTCACCCAACCCTTCTCCATCATCCCACCGCTTTCTTCCTTGTCGTACACCCTCGTCCTGTCCCGGCCGTCGGATCAACCCCCCCTCGCTGCCCCTCCCGATGTCATCACCGTCCGATCGTCCATGCTCCCCACCGGCAAAGCCCACCTCGACGATCTCCGCCGTCTGTTTTCCAAGCCCGGACCTCACGTTTTCCGTGACGCCACCATACCCGTCAACCTTGTGGGTCCCCACGTCGTCGAATTCCTCATTTCGCACCATACCCAGATCCCAGAAACCGATTTCTTCTTCAAGAAAGCCAGTTCTGGGTGTACTGGGTCCCAGCTTACAGCCCTGCTGAGACCCGCTATAGTAAATGGTAATGCAAATTGGGTCACTGATTTGATTGATGCTGGTGCTGATGTGAACGATAAGAATTCAAATCGGCTGTCCATGATTGGGTTGGCCGTTCGTGCCGGTCGTCTTGATGTTTCGAAGATTCTGATAGCTTCTGGTTGTGAAATTGATCATACGGCCGACAGGGTTTTGCACGAGGCGTCGGCCACGAACAGAGTGGATTTGATGGAGGTTCTGTGCGCAGCTTTTGGAGATATACATGTGAATTCGGTCGATTCCGATGGCCGGACGCCGATTCATGTTGCGGCGGTCAGGGGGTCTGTTGAGGCGATAAGGTTTTGCGTGCGGCTTGGAGGGAAAGCTGATGTCTTGGATTGTAATGGGTGGAGTCCGCTGCATTATGCGGCGGCGGAAGGGCATTTGGAGGCCGTGGAATGTTTGTTGGAAGGCTCTAATGGGAAGTACGTGGTGAATAATGACGGGAAGACTGCTTTTGCGCTTGCCGTGGAGAATGGGCATTTGCATTTGCTGGATGTTTTGCATTTGGGGGATAGGCTGCATAGGGCGGCGAGGGTGGGTGATGTTCATGGAATGAAGAGTTGTCTTGCGCAAGGGACAAATGTGAATGGGAAGGATCTGAATGGTTGGACGCCTCTGCATAGGGCTGCGTTCAAGGGTAGGATTGAGTGTGTGAAGGTGTTGCTTGATCATGGTGCGCAGGTTGATGTTGCAGATGATGCTGGTTACACGCCTCTGCGATGTGCGCTAGAGGCGGGGCATGTTCAGGTTGCGTCGCTATTGATTGCTCATGGAGCTAAGGCGAATGTGAAGAGCCGCAAAGGTGTGGTTTCTTTGGATTTTGATCGTTTCAAGAATCACCCTTCTCTTGTTCATCCTCTGTGTCATGAGAAAGAACGAGCTTGAATGGAAGACGGGATCTTCTGTTTTGTTCAACTTTGTTGTTATTAAGTATTGTCCAATGTGTATATATGGCTTTGTGATTTCTCTCTATAAAATGTGGACTGCACTGAATGGTTGGTGAGAAAGAGAAGATGATCCGCTTCCAACCATGATGGGCATCTGTTTTAGGGAAGATCATATTGCCCTTGAATCTTCAATCCACTAATGTATACTTTCAGGATTTATTTCACGATTCCTATGCAATCAACTGAGATTTTTGTTTTGATGTTGTGATAATTTGCTCTGTTTCCTGTTTCTATACTTGTTGGTTCTTGATCTCATAAAAAAAATTGACTAAATGAGTGTTCTGAAACAAGCTGCATACCTGAATAGATTAGGTTGCCATTGTTGGCTCTTCATTCTGACCAAATGGATGAAATTATGTCTATAAGTCAGCAAGTTCTTGCACAATGAATTGAATGGCAAAGAGGATTCATTTGCGAACTTCAAGTAGTTTTGGGCTATGGCCTTGCTGAGTTGCCTTGAGTTTTGCTTCAGTTTGTGTCCTAAGGATATGTTGAAAGTTGTCATATTTCTTGGAGGATAATCCCGTAAGGGCATGATTTGAGAGGGTAGGAAAGAGAAAGAAGAGAGAAGAGATGGGAAGAGAAAGAAGTGCAACAGTGAATGAAAGATTCTGCTAATAGTTTCATCAAGTTGATCTGCCTCTTCAAAGTCTCCTTTCTTTCTCTTAGTTTGATACTTTGTCTATAAAATTGTCTGTGTTCCTCAAATTCTGTTAATACAGTTAAAAAAGCGTTTACTTTTAACTTGCTCTACATGATAGTTGAATCTGAATCTATCCCAATCAAACTGACTATGTGCCAAAGAATTTCAGTTGGAAGATGGGGAAGAAGTGGAGCACTAAGAATCTGCAGAAGACACTCTTCTTTTAAGAAATTTTGGAGTCAACCTGAATTAGGAGAACGATTGTTGTTGATCATATCACCATCTAACAACAACAACCCAATATAAATTTCCTCATTTTCAGGATAATTCTTCTTGATGAAGATGTAAAAGCTGCTGATAATTGAATCTATCCCAATCAAAATTATATAAACTGACTATGTACCGAAGAATTTCAGTTGGAAGATGGGATGAAGTGGAGCACTAAGAATCTGCAGAAGACAAACTCTTCTTTTAAAAAATTTTAGAGTCAACCTGAATTAGGAGAACGATTATTGTTGATCATATCACCATCTAACAACAACAACCCAATATAAATTTCCTCATTTTCAGGATAATTCTTCTTGATGAAGATGTTTCAGCTGATCAAGCAATAGCTGCTGATAAGAAATTCCATCCTTCCTACATGAAGGTGAAACTTGGCGCATCTATCTGCAACGTGTTTGCATTAATGTTGATCCTATCATCATCAGATAACAACCCACTACATATTCTCTCATTTTCGGATGATGTTCTTGTTGAAGATGTTTAAGCGGATAAGCAATAGCTGCTAATACTAAGAAACTCCACCCTTCATGAAGGTGAAATTTGGCACCTCTTTGCTTTCGATATATATTTTGTATTTGTTATTTTATAGAGATATGCTATATTACAATAAAAAAACTATTTTTAACTCATAAAAGTCTTAGGTGGCAAGAGGCCACAGGCCCATCAGTGGGTGGGATCACAGCAATTACAGATAGGACCTATGGCCTCTTGTCATATAGGAATTTTATGGACAAAAAATGATTTTTTTATTGCACTAAATCATTTCTCTATTTTACATTGGTATATACATATTTGATTACCATGTCGCTAGGGGTGTCAAAAATTACCGGGGAACCGGAACCGGAACCGGAAAACCGGGAAACCGGAAAACCGGGGTCCCGGTTCCGGTTCCGGTTTGAAAAATCTAAAAACCGGGTACCCCGGTTCCGGTACCGGTTTTTGGTACCCGGTTTTTACCGGGAATACCGGAACCGGGTTTCCATTTTATTTAATAATATTTATATATTATTATATTTATATATTAATATATATATTATATATATTAATATTTTTTACACTTAGGTTTAGGTTTAGGGTATTTTAAAAAATTAAATTTTTATTTCTAAGGCCCAAATAGGCAAAAATAATGATTTTTTAGGATTTTTGGACTTTTTAAGGTTTATTTTTTAATTATTTGAAACAATCACAACAAAGCCCCTTTAATTTAGACAAATAAACTAATAGATTTTTTAAAAAATGGGCCAACCTATGAAAAAAAAATTGGCTTATTTTAGGCCCAATACCTAAAATAAGCCCAAAAATCAATTTTTTAAAAAAACCGGTTACCGGACCGGGTAATGCCGGTAACCGGGACCCCGGTTAACCGGGGTCCCGGTTCCGGTTCCGGTTTCTCAAAATTGAGAACCGGGGTACCCCGGTTCCGGTTCCGGTTTTGGCCAAAAACCGGGAAACCGGACCGGGTTGACACCCCTACATGTCGCGTAAGAGCATATCCAGCAGTAAGAGATATTCTACCTAGTCAAAAAGCACAATTCTCTATTTTAGCTACTCATTTTTTAATACCAATTCCAACAGATTCTTTATTTCATTCTTTATTTTATTAAATATTATTATTATTATTATTATTATTATTATTTTAATTCGTGACCGCTTTTGCATCATCTTGTAAATTGCAATAGAATTGATTTATGCAGCATACCTGTGTGTTATTTTTATTTTTCTATTTTTAGTTTGTCAATTATATGCATGCTATTCAATTTTTTTTTTAGAGTTTTTAATGATTCAAAAGACTTAAATTTAAATTTATATCATAAATTCATTAACAGAGAAAGAGAAGAGAGAAGAGAGAGAAACATTGAGGGAGGGAGAGAAGAGAGAAGAGAGAGAAAATAATGTGAAAATAATATTATATTCAACAATCTAGTGTTACAGTTAATAGCAATATGAAACTATTCACTATAGCAGTTAAGGTATAATAGCTAATATGAAGCTATTCTATTGAAGCAAAAAAAAGAACAAAAATAGCTAAATGTAGCTAATATCTCATTTTTAGCTACACTGCTGGAGATGCTCTAAGCATGCGCAATCACGAACTACGAGTTGGTTATGGCATCCATTTCATGATTAAAATTGGTGCATATATATATAAATTCGAAATTCCATTCATAAATTAAATATTATGCATTTAATTTAAGAAAAAAATCATATTTAGTCTTTAGGTTTTCAATTTCAAGGATGAAGCCTCTAGATTTTGCTCAAATTTTAAATTGGTTCTTCTATTACTGTACTATCAAAGTTGATTTTTTTATACGTTAGGGTCCATATAAGCACTCAATATCAATGTTAGCGTCCATGTCAACATCAAAATTACCCTCTAATGCTACAAATCCAAAAGATTAATGATGACAAACAAGATGAGTTTTGATTTTGGAGTTTGAGGTTTTTTTATTTTATTTTATATGAATGAGTGCTTAATGATATTACATTGATATTAGGTGTAATATGTGACGTGACATATGACAGCGTTAATTTTGACCGAGCAACCTATTTAAAATTTGAACAATAAAAACATAATTTTTTTCCTTTAAATTAAATTCGAGATTTCTAAATCCCCTTGCAAAACCAATTTAGAATTAAATAATAAATAAGATGGATATAAATATCAAAGGCTTCGTACACCAATAAGAAGGGCCTCTCACTGCCTCACCATTTACCTTCTTCATATGATCTGAGTTCCAATTTTCCGGGAGTCATGGACAGGCTGGTGACGCCGGACGTTAAAGAAGTAGACTTGGCCTTCAAGAAAGCCCAAAAGTGCACCGCCACGTTTCAGTTGAGCAACCTTATGTTGGGTGGTCCCTCTTTATGTGGGGACCAACCCACGTGGACAACACAAAGAGTTTCAAACTCTTTGTGTGATATATATATATATACATATGAAACGTGAGACTAGAGACGTGTGAGACAAAAAGAAGAGAAGAAAAGAAAAGAAAGAGTGCAGCGACAGTGCGGCGCAGGGAGAAAGAAAAAGAAAAAAAAAAAAGGTTTTCACCTATTCACATCCGTCCGAGATTGGAGGTTCGTTTGTGGTCCGATCTTGATGCAATTTTAGAGTGTTGCTCCTGACGACGAGTGCTACGTATTGACTGGTGTCGATCGTTGGAATTCCTCTCCAATCGCTTGGTTGCTAATACCTGCTTGGTGAGATCTTTCTTTATTCTTGTTGGAATCCACTTTAGGGTGATGAATTTATGTTTAATCCAAGAATGCATGTATTCTTGATGTGGTGATAACCTCTAGATATTTCTCTAGGGAAGACAAATTGTAAATTCATTATTGTTGATAGTAGAAGATTTAACTGGACTAGGTCCCGTGGTTTTTACCTTCGCATTGGAGGGTTTTCCACGTAAAAATCTTGGTGTCTTGCTTGTGGGTTTGCTTGATTATTATTTTGCTATTGTGTTACTATTTAATTTGCACAAAGAGGGGTAGATTAATTCCGCTGAGCATCTGAAATTGGTGTTCACCCCTAACAAAGTGGTATCAGAGCCTTTGGTTCATTGTTTGTGTGGAGTTCTTGTGTGAATTAAATGGAAGAGTCATCTAATAGCATGGTTAAACTCACAGCTTCCAATTATTCAATTTGGAAGACTAGGATGGAAGATATTTTGTATTGCAATGAATTGTTTGACCCCATTGAATTGAAAGGTGTTAAACCAGTTGCTGTTCTTGTGTGAATTGAAAGGTGTCAGACAGTGGGTTGATCAAAGTGTCTTTCATCACGTAGCTAAAGAAGTTGATGCTTATGGTCTTTGGCAGAAGTTAGAGAGTCTTTATGAACGAAAGACTGCTCAAAACAAAGCCTTTGTGATAAGAAGGCTTGTGAATTTGAAGTACAAAGATGGGCATAGTGTTACGGAGCATCTGAGTAATTTTCAGGGAATGTTGAACGAGTTGTCTACCATGAAACTTGCACTAGATGATGAGGTGCAAGCATTACTTGTGTTGAGTTCTTTGTCAGACAGTTGGGAAACCTTGGTGGTGTCACTCAGTAATTCGGCTCCCAATGGTGTGATAACTATGGGTATGGTAAAAGACAGCATGTTCAATGAAGAGGCAAGAAGGAAAGAGCAAGGTATTTCTTCTCATTCAGAGGCACTTGTTATAGAAAGGTGGGGGAGAAGTAAAAGCAGAAAACCTCACAGGTATGACAGTCGTGACAAGTCAAGAGGAAAGTCCTATTCAAAAATGGACATAAAATGTTTTCACTGTGGCAAGCCTGGGCATATAAGAAGAGATTGCAGAAAGTTTAAGAGGGAACAGTTGAAAGGAAAAGACGAAGAACGTCAAGAAGAAAAAGACACTGCAGCAGTTGCATCTAATGGTGATGTGGTATTTGCTTTTGATGAAGCTTATGCTAATCTCGCATGTGATGAATCTACGTGGGTAGTTGATACAGCAGCATCTTTTCATATTATTCCACATAGAGATTTCTTCTCTTCCTACACCAGTGGCGATTTTGGTTGGGTTAGGATGGGAAATGAAGCAAAGTGTAAAGTTGTGGGCATGGGAGATATACAGCTAGAAACCAGCATTGGGTGCAAATTGATTCTCAAGGATGTTAGGCATGTTCTGAAATGCGCTTCAACTTGATTTCTATTGGGAAACTTGATGATGAAGGCTACCACAATTACCTTGGAGGTGGACAGTGGAAACTGAGCAAGGGTTCTCTTATCTTAGCCAGGGGAAAGAAGACTAACACTCTCTACAAGACAGCTGGAAGACTAGTCAAGGGAGATGCGATTGTTGTTGAGAATGAAAACTTCACTGAGCTATGGCACAAGAGGCTTGGTCACATGAGTGAGAAGGGACTTCACATTCTCGCCAAGGAACAGCTCCTGCCTAATAGTAAAGGTACGCCACTAACGCCCTGTACTCATTGTCTTGTTGGAAAACAAAGAAGAGTTTCATTTCAAAAATCATCTTCATCAAGAAAGTCTAATATTCTTGATTTAGTTCACACTGATGTCTGCACTATGAACACTAAAACTCTAGGTGGTGCACTTTATTATGTGACTTTTATTGATGACCACTCTAGAAAGGTATGGGTGTTTGCTTTGAAAACCAAAGATCAGGTATTGGGTATGTTCAAAGTCTTTCATATGAAGGTTGAAAGAGAAACTGGAAGGCAGTTAAAATGCGTCCGTGCAGACAATGATGGTGAATACAGAGGACCGTTTGAAGAGTATTGCAAAAGCCATGGGATCAGGCTTGAGAAAACTGTGCCCAAGACTCCGCAGCATAATGGCGTAGCAGAGAGAATGAACAGAACCATCTGTGAGAGAATCAGGTGTATGCTCTCTCATGCAAAATTGCCTAAACATTTTTGGGGTGAGGCAATGAGGACAGCAGTTGACTTGATAAATCTTTCTCCTTCAGTCCCTTTGGATGGTAACATTCCTCAAAGGGTTTGGACAGGGAAAGATGTTTCTTTTGAGCACTTGAGAGTGTTTGGCTGCAGGGCATTCGTCCATATTCCTAGAGATGAGAGGTTAAAGCTTGATAGCAAAGTCAAGCAATGTGTCTTCATGGGTTATGGGCATGAGGAGTTTGGTTACAGATTGTGGGATCCAGTTAATAAGAAAATCATACGAAGCAGAGATGTCGTATTTTTTGAAGATCAAACCATTGAAGACTTGGATCAGAAAAAGGCAGAGTCTCTGAGTGAATACCGTGTTGATTTGGATCCAGTTATTCCTCCTTGTGTGATGCATGATGAACACATGGGAGATGTACAAGAAGAACAGGTTGATACAGTTGGTGAAAATGGTGAGCCTACAATTGATAATGTGGAGTCAGAAGAGCATCTAGAGCAAGCTTCTTCAGAACCAGCCGCTGAGATTCAGTTGAGAAGATCTACCAGAAATCGACAGCCTTCCAGAACGTATTCAGTCAATGAGTATGTGCTACTTTCTGATGGGGGAGAGCCAGAAAGTTATCAAGAGGTTATGCTACATGACCAGAAAAATAAATGGTTAGAAGCCATGCAAGACGAGATGTAATCCTTGCATGAGAATCACACATATGATTTGGTGGAACTGCCTAAGGGCAAGAGAGCACTCAAGAACAAATGAGTGTTCAGATGCAAGATTGAACCAAACAGATCACAGCCAAGGTACAAGGCGCGACTAGTTGTAAAGGGGTTCGGTCAAAAGAAGGGCATTGATTTTGATGAAATTTTCTCACCCGTGGTAAAGATGTCTTCTATCAGAGTTGTTTTGAGTTTGGCTGCCAAAATGAATTTGGAGATCGAACAGCTTGATGTGAAGACTGCTTTCCTTCATGGTGACTTGGAGGAGGAAATTTATATGGAGCAACCAGAGGGGTTTACAGCTAAAGGCAAAGAACACTTAGTGTGTCGGTTGAAAAAGAGCCTGTACGGACTCAAGCAGGCACCGAGACAGTGGTATAAGAAGTTTGATTCTTTTATGGTTGATCATGGGTATGAAAGAACTACAGCAGATCATTGTGTGTTTGTGAAGAAATTCTCTGATGGAGAATTTATTATTCTCTTGCTGTATGTGGACGACATGTTGATTGTTTGTCGTGACACTAGTAAAATTGACAGACTGAAGAAGGAATTGAGTAAGTCCTTTGCTATGAAGGACTTGGGACCCGCAAAGCATATCCTTGGTATGAAGATCTCTCGTGATAGGAAGAAAGGAAAATTGTGGCTATCACAAGAGAGTTATATCGAGAAGGTATTGGACAGATTCAACATGAGCAAGGCAAAAACGGTGAGCTCTACACTTGCAGGTCATTTGAAGCTGAGTTCAAAGCAAAGTCCTACAAGTGAGAAAGAAAAAGATGAAATGAAGAAAGTGCCTTACGCATCAGCCGTGGGTAGCTTGATGTACGCCATGGTGTGTACGAGACCTGATATCGCTCATGCAGTTGGAGTTGTTAGTCGGTTCCTTTCTAATCCTGGCAAAGAACATTGGGCAGCTGTGAAATGGATTCTCAGGTATCTCAGAGGTACTTCGAGAGTATGTTTGTGCTTCGGCAGTGGTCAACAGGTGCTTGATGGGTTTACAGATGCAGATATGGCTGGGGATATTGATTCTAGAAAATCTACTTCAGGGTACCTGATTACTTATTCAGGGGGAGCAGTGTCATGGCAGTCCAGATTGCAGAAGTGTGTTGCTTTGTCTACCACAGAGGCAGAGTACATTGCTATTACTGAAGCGGCTAAAGAATTGTTATGGATGAAAAAGTTCTTACAAGAACTGGGTTTACAGCAAGAGAGGTATGTGCTTTACTGTGACAGTCAGAGTGCCATCCATCTCAGTAAGAATTCAACTTTCCATTCAAGATCGAAACATATTGATGTTAAGTGTCATTGGATTCGTGATGCACTGGAGGATAAGCTGTTACAGATTGAGAAAATCCATACTGATGATAATGGGTCAGATATGATGACTAAATCGTTGCCTATGCAAAAGCTTGAAATTTGCAGAAGCGCGGCGGGCTTGGTGCAGCCCCCCACATAATCGGGAAGGGGAGATTTGTTGGGTGGTCCCTCTTTATGTGGGGACCAACCCACGTGGACAACACAAAGAGTTTCAAACTCTTTGTGTGATATATATATATACATATGAAACGTGAGACTAGAGACGTGTGAGACAAAAAGAAGAGAAGAAAAGAAAAGAAAGAGTGCAGCGACAGTGCGGCGCAGGGAGAAAGAAAAAGAAAAAAAAAAAGGTTTTCACCTATTCACATCCGTCAGAGATTGGAGGTTCGTTTGTGGTCCGATCTTGATGCAATTTTAGAGTGTTGCTCCTAACGACGAGTGCTACGTATTGACTGGTGTCGATCGTTGGAATTCCTCTCCAATCGCTTGGTTGCTAATACCTACTTGGTGAGATCTTTCTTTATTCTTGTTGGAATCCACTTTAGGGTGATGAATTTATGTTTAATCCAAGAATGCATGTATTCTTGATGTGGTGATAACCTCTAGATATTTCTCTAGGGAAGACAAATTGTAAACTCATTATTGTTGATAGTGGAAGATTTAACTGGACTAGGTCCCGTGGTTTTTACCTTCGCATTGGAGGGTTTTCCACGTAAAAATCTTGGTGTCTTGCTTGTGGGTTTGCTTGATTATTATTTTGCTATTGTGTTACTATTTAATTTGCACAAAGAGGGGTAGATTAATTCCGCTGAGCATCTGAAATTGGTGTTCACCCCTAACACCTTATGCACACCATGGCGGTGGCAGTGTCTCTCACCACCACAAACCCCTCCATCTTCTCTTTCACCCAACCCTTCTCCGTTATCCCACCGCTCTCTTCCTCGTCGTACACTCTCGTCGTCTCCCGGCCGTCCAATCAACCCCCTCTCTCTTCTTCCAAGCCCGATGTCATCAACGTCCGATCCTCCATGCTCCCCACCGGCAAAGCCCGCCTCGATGATCTCCGCCGTCTGTTTTCCAAGCCCGGACCACACGTTTTCCGTGACGCCACCATACCCATCAACCTCGTGGGTCCCATGTCGTCGAATTCCTCATTTCGCACCATACCCAGATCCCAGAAGCCGATTTCTTCTTCAAGAAAGCCGTTTCTAGGTGTTCTGGCTCCCAGCTTACAACCCTGCTGAGACCCGTAATTGTAAATGGTAATGCAAATTTGGTCGCCGATTTGATTGATGCTGCTGCTGACCATGTGAATGATGATAAGGATTCAAATGGGCTGTCCCTGTCCATGATTGATGTTTCGAAGATTCTTATAGCTTCTGGTTGTGAAACTGATCATAGTTTCGACAAGGCGGCGGCCATGAATATCGATGTAAATCGGTCGATTCCGGTGGCCGGACGCGGATTCTTGTTGTGGCGGTCAGGGAGTTTGTTGAGGCGATAAGGTTTTGCGTGCGGCTTGGAGGGAAAGCTAATGATTTGGATTCTAGTGGGTGGAGTCCGCTGCATTAATGCGAATACAGAGGAAGATAAACAATTAAGTGCAAAGTTTGTGAAAGATTCTGCTAATAATTTCATCAAGCTGATCACTCTATTCAAAGTTCTATGTTTCTCTTAGTTTTTGATGAAACTGGATTTTGGAACTATATAAATTTAATAATTTAATTTATATTTTAATACTCTCTACACAAATGAGATTAAACACTCACTTAATAGTAATAGTAAATGTTTAATATATAAAATATTTAATTGAGATAAAATGTCAAATTATGAAAAATTAGTTCAACTTATATTTATCTATGAGTGATCGAAATATGAAAAATATTTATGTTAAATTACTATTTATCTAAAAATTTTCAATTAATAAAAAGAATTAATAATTCAATTTATATTTTTATTTGCCCATTCTGGATGAGTGTTATCCTTGACTTAGGTCTAGGATGTTCCTCAGTAGTTCAATTACAAGATTATGGTTTCAGCTTTATACTTGTGTCTCGACAAATGAACTGTAGCTCCAAACCGGTATTTATTCGTTTCATCTTGAATTGTCCTTTTTTTATAATATTATTGACGAATTCACAATTGTCTGTAACTTCGTCAATGGCAGTCTCAAATGGATAAATTTTGCTATGATCCGAGTTAGATACTTGTAAAATTGTCATTTCACACAATTTTTAATAAAAAAATATTTTATAAAATTTTGTTAATGCTATTAAAAAAACGCGTATACTTGTTCCATATTTAAAGAATACGTGACAGTTTTTTTTTGTTCTAATGAAATTTATATAACGTAGACTATATATGTACCACTAGCTTAATTATCAAGAATTTCAGTTGGAAGATGGGGGATGAAGTGGAGTGCTCCGAATCTGCAGAAGACACAACTCTTCTTTAAGAATTTTGTGTAAACTTGAATTAGGAGAACAATTATGTTGATCATATCACCATCTAACAATAACCTGAGATCTAATCACGTCTCTTAGAGATAGGGACAAAACTAAGAATTTTTATCGATATAGACCAAAGTATGAATAAAAAATATATTAAGATAGCGGACCAAAGAATGAATGATAAATATATTATCGAGAAGCAGTAGTACTGTTTCGATGCTTCTAAATAAGGACGTATGTAGTAAGTCAGTCCAGACTTTCACAATGAACAAGGAAAAGGCAAAGCGGCGTGGCAGAAACACGAAAATATTTATATATATATCACATTCCCTTTCAATTTATGTTTTACTACATTGATCTGGACTATATGATTGTATTGAGGCAATGAGGCATATTGTTACTTGTCAGGCTGTCCAACCCTTATTAAAAACACACAACCTAATATAAATTTCCTCATTTTGAGGATAGTTTTCTTGATGAAGATGTTTCAGCTGATGAAGCAATAGTTGCTGTCTTGCTGATAAGAAATTCCACTACCCCTTCCTGCATGAAGGTGAAATTTGGTGCATCTGTTTGCAACGTGTTTGCATTATTGTTGATCCTATCATCATCATCATCAAACAACATCTTCTCTCATTTTTAGGATGATGTTCTTGATGAAGATGTTTCAGCAGATCAAGCAGTAGCTACTAATAAGAAATTCCTGCATAAAGCTGAAATTTGGCGCATCTGTTTACATTTTATATATATATAGTTGATCATTACCATGTCATGTACTCATATGCAATCACGAAATAAAAATTATAAAAAATAAAAAAAAGATGCTATCATGATGGTTACTGTTTTTGGCTCCTGAAGAACCCGAAAGTCTCATCTTAAAAAAGATTCTTCTAATTTTCTTCTTGTTTTTAGTGGGATATTTTTTTAAGCAGAATATGGCGAAATCAATGGAGCCAAAGCGAAAAGTCTGAATGAGTTTTTTTTTAATAAAAACGGGTTAAATCCATAATTTAATATATTGAATATTTTTTGTGATATAGTCAAATATAAATAGGATTTTATTAATTTTAATTGAAAAAAATTCTTTGTACATAAGCTTACGGATGTCATCAATAATATTCTAAAAGAAATACATATATTATAAGAGTATTTTGTAATATTATAAAGGAGTCATTAACACTATTTTCTATAAACAATGAATATGAATCATTTTCAATCAAAACAAGTGATTTGACTAGTCCAAAGGGAGAGGGACGTGAAGATATATTGGTAATTTTCCATGTAATAGATTAGGGTTTATAACCTTTGACTTAACCCTAATTTATTTTAATAATATAGTTAAAATGACTTTTTTCTCCTTTAGACGTAGGAGCAACGTCAAACCATTGTGTACGTACAGTTTTTCTTTCTCTGTTTCTTAATATTCCACCACATTTGCACAGAGTCAACGGTTTTGTCGTGCTATCAACAGACAAATGTTCGTTATCACTCCGCAGCCCAAGTCAAATAGTGTGGCTAACGAATTCTGCAGCCCAAGTCAAATAGTGTGGCTAACGAATTCCGCAGCCCAAGTCAAACAATGTGGCTCAACCACAAATTGCACTAGTTTTTTTTGGAGTGATTTTATCATTTGGTGGGTTTTATGATTTTATCATTCATGGAACCACAAATTTTAAAACTATATATGTTTCTTAAATGTGTTGAAAAGAAGTAACATTACTTTTTATACTTATTTATTATATTTATACTACAATGAGGATATGATGTACTTTAAGTAATTAATATATAAAACACTTAAAATACGTTATGCCAGCTGGTATAATAAATAGATGTAAATATTAGCATTATATATATATATATATATATATATATATATATATATATTTTCTAGTTGAATGAGAGAAAAATGGTTATGGGGTAAGATCTTTTTCACTTTTGATTTGGATAGAAGAGAGAACGAGAGATTCTATAAAAATGCTTTCAAAAGCAAGATGGGGATGGTCTACTTAGCTAAAACATGTTCACGATAATTGGCACAATGAGACACTTTCAAAGCATTTCAACTTTGAAAGGAAGATAAAAATAAGCTTATATCATAAATACAATTAGCAAAATTCTAAGAAGAGAAAAGAGAAGGATGGTTAATGGCAAGAACAACCAAAAGAGGATCACCCTCCAGCATCAGACTTATGCAACCAAAGAGACAGCCAACCTAGCAGTCAAAAGATCGTGAGCAGCAAAAGCTTCACCTAGGAGAGCATATGTGGAATTAAGGGTAACTTTTGAGTAGCATTACTCTTTGAAAATGTATTTTGTGTTTTGAATTGAAAATGTTTTTAATGTTATATAAAGTTGAGCGAGCACATTTGAGATTTTTTTTTTTTTTTTAACGAAAATTTGTAAATTTCATTGATGAAAAATTAAGAGCATAAAGCTCTTACATCACAGAGTATAAAGTTCTAAAAAATCATAACCAAATGCTATGAGGTTACAAAGTCATAAAAGTGACTTGAAGCTCCAACTAACCCATGTACAGTTACAATTAAGGAGCATATATGCTTAGTGCAAACTATATCTAGGACATGGGTAACCCAAACACAAAAAACAAAAACAAAAACAAAAACAAAAATCAAAACAACAAAAAACTAAAAATCCGGCCGTGAGAGAAAAACCCCTACACCAATCTACTCCTCTTTGACCTAAAGGTCAAGAGACAAATCCCTCCTCAGCCCGAAGACCAGGGGAAAAACAAAAAACAAAAAAAATTTCACAAGCAGCAGCGGAAGAGCATGACATCGCAGACATCCCTAGAAAACACGCCTTGGCTGATGATGACGATCAGATCTAAGGTTGAATAAATTAGATCTGGATCTAGATCTAGATCTACAAACTAGATCTAAAGCAAATCCACCAGAAACGGAGACCACAAAAACCGTTATTCCCTCCTCTGCGATTTCTTCTTCTCCTTTGTGTTGCTTGGACGAAGAGAGAAGACAGAGCCTCTCTCTCTAGAACACCTTTTTTTTTTTTAATCTCAAATCCAGAGTATAGGCAAGAAAATGCTTTTTATGCGTTCTACCTAAGAAAATTGTTAGATAAACTAAGTTGTTGTTGTTTTTTTTTTTGTGTGTGTGTCTTTTGTCTTCAAAGAAACAATACTAAACCATGGTTATTTTAAGAAAACACATATATAGGTAGAGATGGTTAAATAATTATTTGTCTCAAAATCTTAAGTTGATAAAAAGGGGTAATTGATTTTTTTTTTTTTTCTAATTAAAAAAGTTGGATGGGGAGACCAATTGTAGCTATTCTAACTAAGAGTGACCATAGTAGCACAAGCTTGCGGGGGACTGTTCATGAGGGACCTAGACGGCGGAAACCGCAGGCACACCCTCAAGACCAACCGAGCCATAGCTTAACCGCATCAATGAGAACTAAGGTGATTTATAATAATCAGATATGTGGATTCTCCATTGCGGAGATTCAAGCCCACACCCTAGTATTTACCTTAGTAGTAATTTTCTTGGGCCATTGAACCACCACCCTTGATGGTGGGTAAATGATTTACCAACACTTTAAGACTCCCTTCATATATGGGCTCAAACTCCATTTTAATAGCTGAGGCCCAACAAGTAAAATATTTAATTGAAATGTGGAGTAAAATGACGAAGTCAAGATTCGAACTCAGAACCTTTGACTCTGATACCATGTTAAATAACCACTTTTTTTCCAAAATCTTGAAGAAATTCATAATGAAATAAAAATAAATAAACCCGCAAAACAAATAGAAAGAAAGACGAGATTTTACACATGATTCGATCTATCATCTCTGTCCATATAATAAAGCCCTAAAGCTATATTATGCTATTATTCACTTAATGAGTTCATAATACAAAATGCGATATTTTTAAAGCTTACACATGAAATATAATCTTAATAAAATACATATTCAATCTCATCAAATCATCATCAAATTCCTAAAGTTAGGCTCATCTAATAGTCATCAAAATAATACAATCTTCATCAAATCCCTAACTTTAGGCTATTCAAATATACTCTAACAAAGCTAACTTCTTACTTATAAAAGAATTAACAAATTTCAACAAAGTACATCAATTTCCCATTAACATGTGCATGGGACAATCACCTTTGATACAGGGGTTTGAAACCTCCACATATCATGAAACATTAACAAAAATATGATGTAAATACATACTAAAATGCTTTTGCCTAGTCAAATGTTAAGATGGGCAATGGGCATCTCCTGAGGTTGCTCCATGGACCATGGCCATTATATATCAAAAAGATTGGTGTCAATCATATTATAATCAATTGCAAAATCGTTTTCATTTTCAAATCCGGCTTGGGTACCTTCAGTGTAATTATTTGATACTTGAACCAGATCTCTCACCTGCCCATTGTTTCTTATTTCACAGAGGACAACATCGTTGAATTGCAGAAAAAGGGGTGAAAAAAAAAACATACTGGTCTCAAATAAGTATAAGAATAGCAGGATTGAAAAACTTATAAATACAAAATCAAACATGTAAATTAAGTACAAAAGAAGCTGTTCGATCTTCTCCTGGTTCAACATAAAGTAATGATCTGTTTTTGTTTTCTATTCTCAAGACAAATACATGAACAAATAACTTAAAACACAAATATTTCTAAAACAGTTTTTATTTTTATGCCATGTTAAAATATTTTTTAGGAAAAAAAAAAACCACCCTCTAAATTACATTAAAAAGAATATCCTAATTAACGATATGTTGAGGGCTAACGGTGTTAGAGTTTCTTGAACTACCCTAAATTTATCCATATTCACTACATGCTTAAGAAATTAAGCCGTAACATATCAATAACATGCCCTAGAAAAGAAACTTGTTCCAACCAGAACTCCTACTTCTTGAACTTAGCATACAACTTATTATCTCTCAAGATTTGCAACAAAATCCTTAGGTGCTCCTCATGCTCCCCTCTGTTCCTTGAGTAGATAAGAATATCATCTATGAAAACCACTACGAATTGATCAATGAAATCGCTGAAAAGTCTATTCATCAAGTTCATGAAGTAGTTGGAGCATTAGTCGAACCAAAAGACATGACTAAAAACTCATAATGTTCGTAGCATTAGTCAAACCAAGTTCATGAAGTAGCTGGAGCATAGTCTTGAAGGTTGTCTTTGAAATGTCTACTTCTTTGATCTTCAATTGGTGATATCCAAAATGGAGGTCAATCTTGGAAAACACCAGAGCTCTTTGAAGTTGATCGAACAAATCATCTATGCGCAGTAGTGGGTACTTGTTCTTTATGGTAGCTTTATTCAACTCCCGATAGTCAATGCATAGTCGCATCGACTCATCCTCCTGCTTCCCAAACAATACTGGTACTCCCCAAAGAGACACTAGGGCAAATGAAACTCTTATCCAACAGCTATTGCAACTGCTTTTTTAGCTCTCATAGCTTAACTGGTGACATCTAGTATGGTGCCTTAAAAATAGGCACAGTACCAAGAAGGAGGTTAGTATAGAACTCAATCTCACGATATGGAGGTAAGCTTGGCAAATCTTACGGAAAAACATCAACAAATTCCCTTACCACAGAAATGTCCTCAATCCTAGCTAGGTGCATCCATAAGTGATGTAACCAAACATGCAAGGAATCCCGAGCATCCTTGTCTAGTAGCTTTGTCGCTTGAATGGTTGAGATCAATTGCGGATGAGAGTTTTTGCGTGAACACCCTCAGAGTTTTTATTATGAGAAAAATTAGGGGTACTAATTCTTTTACTAACAGATGTTTAGTAAACTAATGTGTACCTCATTCAATGGTACTCGTTACATTTCTCTTAATTAATTATTTTATTTTTCTTCAATAAATGAGATATATATCAGTTTAGTAAGCATCTATTGGTAAAAAAGTTAGCCCCCTAGCATTTCACTTCTATTATAGCAAAGGCAGAAAGATGGTGGTCACATTCTGTTCGACTTGATTCAACAGCTAGTCATGGTAGGTCATTGTACCTCACCAGGCCACCAGTATTATACCATATGTCCCACGAGATAGGCAAACCTTACCAAAAGAGGGTTAATGATATGAATATGACATGTACATGATGTTTTATGGACTCTGAATTAATTATAAATATTATATTGTATACTTCATCGACATTATAATCTATCTTAAATTGCAACACGTTGTCCTTGGAATTATGCCTTCACTATTATATAAATGTAATATCTTTCCCCATTCATATAATTACGAAGATAACGATCACCAGTTTAACTATTCAAACCTCATAACATTTCCAAAATATTCATTCTTTATACCTATTTCCAATTAAATAGGCTCACTGTATGTGCTAAGTTTCCTTAACAATTTACTTACTAAGTCATAGACTTACGTAGTTACTTTTTCACCTGTAAAACATCTTTATTTTATAACTTAGTTGGGTGACCTCAGTAGTGCAGATTAGAGTTGTTCGTAAGGGTTAGGATGTTGGAGCAGATTTATGTATTTGTGTGTAGTTATACTTGAGATGGAATAGTGTATGTTTAGGTTCTCTTGTACTTAGAGGCTTTGATTTGTGTTGATGATAGAAAATTTGAATGAGGTGTTTAATCTTTCAGTTGAGATCAATAGTTCACTTTCTGCTTCATTTTATTATATGATATTTGTTTTTATAGGTAGCACCTCCTGTTAATTAAATTGGGGGCGCTACGAGTAACACCCAAAGTTAATTGCCATAACTAATTAATTTTGGGGATGTTATGTAACGCCCCCAAAAATAATGGTTATGATCTGATTGCCATTAGTGCCTACTATTCGCTGTCACATGCGCCCAATACTTTTCACTGTACGAGATTGAGTATAGTAGTTTACACACATAAATGCATACGCTCAAGTATTGCTTTAAAGCAATAGTTTAGTGTGGATTGAACATTATAGGAAAATGCTAGGTATTCTCTTGGTGTTAGGTATATATTATTTTCTAAAAATCGGGTGAGAGAAATAAGGGACCGGTATGACCAGTTTCTTTTTTGAAAATAATATCTATCTAGGACAAAGAGAATACCTAGCTAGCATTCCCCAACATTATAAATACCTCCATTATTTTTTTCTATTTCCCATGCATAACTCTCGTGTTCCAAAACGCTTTAAATACAATCCTTTATAAACAGTTCTAAGCCATAAACATAGGCATAAATACATAATTGCATTAAATTTGAGTAAGAGTAGTCTCTTTACTCTACAAAAAACGGCAGTATTAAGAACGTGTGTATTGTTCATTATTTTTCGCCACGTTACCACTTAGTAATGTGTCAGTTTGTGACACGTTACTAAATGGTAACGTGTCAAATTTGACATGTTACTAATTCGAAAACTAAAAAAATTAAATTAAATTAAAAAATAAAAATTTGAAAACTTTAGTAACGTGTCAAAATTGACACGTTACTAAATGGTAACATGTCAACTTTGACACGTTACTAAAGTTTTTGAATTTTTGACACGTTACTAATTTGAAGACTGAAAAAAATAATAAAATTCAAAAACTTTAGTAATGTGTCAAAGTTGACACGTTACTAAATGGTAGCGTGTCAAATTTGACACGTTACAACGGGCATTGGAAACACGCTCCAGTTGCTTCTCTTTTTCTTTCTTCTTCCCTCTTTTTTCTTCCTCCCGGCCGCGCTTTTTCTTTCTTCTTTCTTCTTCTCTTTTTCTCTCATGCCCAATATACCCCCATGGCAGCTCCCTCTTCTCTCATATGGGAAGAAGAAAAATAAAAGAAGAAGAGAAAAAGAAGAAAAGATAAGAAGAAAATGAAAAAGAGAAGAGAAATTTCTATGCTGGGTTTGGGTTTGGGTGTTTGAAATTTTTTCTGGGGTCTAATTTTCTAGTTAGTTTGGTTTGATTTTTCAGGTTGAATCCACTTGGGGAACATACGACATCTTTGGGAGAGAAAGACCAGTGCACAATGTTTTCGGTGGTGGGAAACGTGGGTTAAATTAATTTTTCATTTTATTTTTTGGAAATGGAATGGGAATTGTGCTTGAATACAAATTTTTTATTTTGTTTAATTTAATTAATTTGTGGTGATGAAATTTGGTTGAATTTGCTTCAGATTTTTTCTTTGTTTGATTTGTACATATTTTGCGAATTGTTTGGTTGGTAAGAAAGTGTTATAGTAGTAGAAATATGAGATTCGAATCTATCTTTAATAGCAATTTTTGGCTAATATTGGTGTGTTGGTCTAAGCAAATGGTATGCCTTAGAGTTAAAACTAAGCCTATTTTTTAATTTTTGGAAATTTTTTTGTTGATTTATGCTCTTTCCGTGGCGATTGCCATTATTTTGCATCTATTGTTGTTGTTAGTTACTGAGATTTCCTTTTGAGATTTTGATGCGATCATAGTGGATCTAGATCTGGTTTTATTTTATTTTTTACTAATTTTTTAAACTTTAGTAACGTTTTAGCTTTTGACATGTTACTAATAAGAATTTAGTAACATCCAAATTAGTAACACGCCGCACACGTTACTAACTTTTAGTAACGTGTCAAGCCTATTGACACGTTACAAATATGTCGTTACTAATGAGAAGGTTTTTTATAGTGTCATTGAGAGAGTCTCCATCCATATCCCTACGTACTAGTGTTTATTCTTAATTTTCCATTCTAATTTGATTTGTACTTGGATGGGAGCACATCCCTTGTCTTGTGAAAGCAAAACAACTCAAAAGGTATACGATTCGGTAATGAATTATACAAGGGACTTCTCTAACATCAACCATCTACTTTTATTTCCAAGTTTATGCACACTTAACACAGCCTCAAAACCGGTTAAATTTTAAGGCACTTCTATCTAACGTATTAATGCACATATAACTCTTGATTCTATATATGAGTTTTTAAGTAAACGTATTAATATATATTAAATAGATCGGTTCAATTTTAGTCAAAGCCGATTCATTATTTAAAGGACCAGTTCACTTATTAAAAAAATGGATTCACGCTATATGTGGCAATTTTAAGGCACTTCTAAGGGAGGTTTCAGCTATTATATATGATATGATATGATGCTACTAAAAAAGCACTTGAAACACATGTTATTAAAAAAAAATCATGCATATGTATGGAATTAAGAATTAATAGCTCTCTCTCTCTACTAGTCCCTCTTCAAATTTGTTATCTAAATTACGAGAGAGAGAGAGAGGGTGCTCAGCTCACTTACTCTGAATAAGTAGACCTTGTACCTTAAGTTGCTCGAAATAAGTGTGATTTGGATAACAAATTTAAGAGAATCCTCGTCTATTCTTTATTACTTTATTTTAAATATGAGAAACATGATACTTTCTTAAGATAATAGTTTCTTTCAAACTACCTACGATTTAACATGTGAAAACATGCCGTCATGGAATAGGATTAATGATCAAATATTATCATAATTACCATTTATCTATTCAAGCTTAAGAAACTCATTCTTTATACAATCGCTCAAAACCTTTGTTCTTGCATGAGACTATTACAAAAATCAAACGATTGGTGACAAGAAACGACGTCGTGACATTGGCGATCCGCGTGAACCCACACTCCACCAATCAAAACTGGCCGTTCAAACGTTTCCCGCCCACATTTCAAACTCTTTTCAGATTCCCACTCTATTTGGCCACGTTGGCGATCCGCGTGAAACGAAACCAACGAATCAAAACCCTCCTTCTCTCCCACGCGTCCACTCTATAAAATCTCCAAGCCCTCCCATCTTTCCCCACTGCATCTCACATTCGTTCTAGCTCACTCACCCGATCAACGAAAACCAAAAATCTTTCAAAACCCCAACCCCTAAACAAACCCACCATGTCTTCCGCAGCGGCGACAACCACCAAGGGCGGCAGAGGCAAGCCCAAGGCCACCACATCGGTCACCAGGTCCCAGAAGGCCGGTCTTCAATTCCCAGTCGGCCGGATTGCCCGGTTCCTCAAGACCGGGAGATATGCTCAGCGGGTCGGATCTGGGTCCCCTGTCTATCTCTCCGCTGTCCTCGAATACCTTGCTGCAGAGGTTCGTATAAATGTTCATTCCTGAAAATTCTTGTTTTTATTCATGGGATTCTTGTCCTGAGAAAAGGGTCTCACCTGGTTGGTTGTTTGGGGTTTGATTTCAGGTGCTGGAGTTGGCTGGAAATGCTGCGAGGGACAACAAGAAGAGCAGGATTATTCCCAGGCACATTCAACTCGCTGTGAGGAACGACGAGGAGTTGAGCAAGCTCATGGGGTCTGTTACCATCTCCCAAGGCGGTGTTCTTCCTAACATCCATCAAAATCTTCTGCCCAGGAAGGTTGGGAAGGGAAAGGATGAGATTGGGTCTGCGTCTCAGGAGTTTTAGGGTTTTATAGTTCGTACATGGAAATTGGGCTTCTTTTTGGATTTGTTGCTTTTGATGCCTTTTGGGTTTGATAACTTGTAATGAAATAGCCTATGTCGGTGATGTAAGTACGGGATGGTGATTAGGTTCTTTAGCCCTCTACTCTGGTACTATTTGCTTGAAATGAAAAAAGAAATTTTTTGTCATCTGTTGTGATTACTTTATTTACGTTTCCCTAAATATTGGAGTCAGCACCATTTGATTTGAATCAACTTTTGCTTCAACTACTCTGCTTTACAACGAGAAAGCAGCAGTGCTGAAGTAACTTCCTGTTTTTGAGATTTGACTTTCGTTGGATATTTGTGAGGTTATTTGGGTGCTGAGAGAATGTGGGAAATGAAGGAAAAACTGTTGGGGTATTGGAGGTGGAGCTTGATTTTTTTTGTGTTCATTTGCATCGTTGCTCTGTTGGATGATCTTTACTTCATGGCCCCAGCTCTATGCCGCAAGCCTTTTTGAAAGCCTGATTACTAATGAGCCCTAATCAGTATAAGAAACCAACAACACTGCTAGTGTTTTTCCTCTTCCCTTATTCAAATGAAGCTGGTTGAAAGCGTTCGTTTCAATGTTCTGTACCTCCTGCGCAACCTTTTGAGGGATATTATTCTCGCAAACACACGAATCACCTATGTCTTGATATGAACATACTTTTTTGAGAACCCTTTCTTGGTGATGAAATTAAGCTTGATACGATTTGTGGACTTATCATTTTTTTCCCCAATGCCTCTAGATCTTCAGATTGTGTTTGGTTGCTAGAAATTACTGAAAAATTAAATCTTAAAACATTCATGGGTTTTTGAATCAGGTTCCTTTATTTTGTGGAACTCCAGGATGCACGAACATATAGGTTTGATTACGAATTGAATATAAAAAAGAAAAAGATTATGGTTAATTGAGGTGATTACTTTTTTTTTTTTGTTTTTTTGATGAATAAGCAACTTTATAGATCAAAACAAGAACCAATTACACATCAATACCTAAAACAAACCTGGCAAAGCAGGCTGAAAACAGCCTACGTAGAGGCCAAAAACCAGAACCACATTAAACAAAAGACACAAGCTGCAAAACACCAACAGCAACCTAGAAACAGGCTAAACCAAGCCCTTACAAAAGACTAGACAAACCAAACTTTCATCAACAAATAAGTTGCAGGCAAGGTTAGAAACCTGCAGTAACTTGCATCAACAAAGTATACTTGCAGCAGGTTCCATAAAGATCAGAGCACCAAATTCTCCCTAGTCTTTAGGAATTTTCCTTTCCCAGCAACCTTGCACGAACTTCCCATAAAATTTGGTTCAAAATCTGCTCTTCTGTCTTTGGGAGTCCTACATGTTTAATTTCATTTCTAGTTCTTCGAATGTTGTACACTGCAGAACCAAAACCTAGCCGACACAACAAGCCTTTAAGAGTATTGCACCTCCAAGAATCACATCCCAATTGTATGATATCCTCCCAAATAATAGGAGGGTTAGCCACTTTGCATCTGGTCATACAAAACTTTCCTACTCTATAGCAGAAACTACATTCAAAAAAGAGATGGTTGCGGTTCTCTGTTTGATTTATGCAAAAAGAGCAATTAACATCTCCTTTATAACCCCAACTCAGCAGCCTTTCTTCTGTAACCAACCTATTCTTCATGGCAAGCCATAAGATGAAAGCTTGCTTAGGAATGGCTAGAGAAAACCATACTAACTTCCACCACTCAACTTGATCTCTCTTTTCCCTAAGAGCCTCCCAAGTATCATAACTAACATATACTCATTTCCTAGAAGCAGTCTATATGGGTTTATCATAAGATCCCAAACTAATTTCAGTAAATCGAGTTTGAAAATCCACCAAAGCTTCAGACCTAGCAGGCCTAAAAAACCAATCTCCATTATGAATAACAGAAGATAGTTTTGCCTCCACACTACTTTGGGCATCATAAATAACTCTAAAGCCATACTTCTCAAAAAGAATGCCAGTAGGGTGCCACAAATCCAACCAAAGATGGATATTTTTCCCATTTCCAACTTCAAATCTCAAAAACTTCTTTGCAGTATTCCTCAACCTGAGTAGCTTCCTACAACACCAAGAGCAATTATGAGGAACACCAACACTCCAAAAACTACTCTTTTTTAATTTTTTTTTATTTTTTTCAACTCTAAGATCGTGTTGAAAAAAGAAACTTCTTTGCTTTGTAGCTGTCATCAGTCAACTAACTTTTCAAGAGCAATTATGAGGAATACCAGCACACCAAAAACTCTTTTTTTTTTTTTCAACTTTGAGATTGTGTTGAAAAAAGAAACTTCTTTGCTTTGTAGCTGTCATCAGTCCAACTAACTTTTTAGAAAAATAAAAATACAAAGGCAAATAGGAAAACCAATTGTAGTTATTTTACTTAAGCATAAACGTATGAAGGGGCGTAGATGGTGAAAATTGCAAGCATTCTCTCAAGTTTGACGAGAATTCCCTGTAGCTACCCTAAAGCTGCTTCTCTTCCTTATACATAGGAAAAATCTCAAAAAAATCACAAAAACTCACATACAGTAGCTTCCCTATACATTAGGATTGTTATAGTTGAATCCAATGTATTGGGTTCAACTAGGAACAGGATTCTCTCCATTCCATTATGGATTAGAGAATATTCAGTTTATGACTAAGATTTCTTCTCAGAAATCTTATGGCTACGAATGAGACACATATCCCACCAATAAAAATAATAAAAAAATATTATTTTAAATTAAAAAAATTAATAAAAAAATAAGAAAAAAGAAAGGGGTAGTTGGCCACCATAGGGGGTGGCCGGCCACCTCCATTTTGGGTAGGGGGTAGCTCAAGCCACCCCCAATGGCCCACCAGGGGGTGGCCGAACCACTCCCAAGAGCCTTGGGGGTGGCTCGGCCACCCCCTCTGGGCCAAGGGGTGGCTTCGGCCACCCCCAAGGGCCAACCTTTTTTTTTTTAATTTTTAATTTAATTTAATTTTTTAATTTTTTAATTTTTTTTAACTTGGCCTTGGGGGTGGTTCGGCCACCCCCAAGGGCCATGGGGTGGCTGACCCCTTGGTCTAGAGGGGGTGGGTGGCTTAGCCACCCCCTACCCAAAATGGGGGTGGCCGGCCACCATACCACCCCCTTCTTTTTTCTTATTTTTTTTTTATTAATTTGTTTTTTAAATTTAAAATAATATTTTATTATTATTTTTATTAGTGGGATATGTGTTTCATTTGTGGCCATAGGATTTCTGAGAAGAAATCTTAGCCATGAACTGAATATTCTCTAGTCCATAATGGACTGAAGAGAATCCCGTTCCGTTCAACTATAGCAATCCACATGGTTTATTATAATCATAAAATGACATTCTCTCTCCTCTCACATTTTCCTATGCAAAATAAATGAATATAAAAATAAATAATATTTTAATGTTATAGGAAATTTTAAAAGGAAGTTATTGTGGGATATATTTGAATAAAAAGGCAAAAGGTAGTTTGGTTTCCTAAAGTTAGAGAAAATGAAAGGAAAGCTGATATGAATACTCTTTAATTGCCTGACTCAATTTCATTGGAGTATCAGTGAGATTTAAGACGGCTATTATATTAATAGATTGAGAATTCTTGTTTGGGGAGTCATCAAGCTTTCGCCCTATTACATGCTCAATCAAAATGGAGATTTTCTAGTGACCACTAAACGATGGTCCTTTTTTCAAACTAGTGCTAGGTTGGCAAATGTTTGAAGTCTGCTATTACTGTGTCTCTCATGGTAGGTGTGGGTGTTGAAGTTGGAATGAAAAAAAGGGAAAGGTAAAACAATCAGTCAACAATGTCAGTCCAATCTGTACAGCTATGCAATGTCTGTCGGAAGACCAAATTTGTAGGAAATTAATAACGATGATTGCATGCAGTGTAACAACAACTTCGCTTGGGCCTAGGTGGTAGCTCCATCTTCATTTATCTTTAGACTATATGAACTTTAAATATAAACTTATTCATGGTATCAGAACAATAGGTTAATGCTACAGTATAAATCAATCCCAAATGGTCTTGTGGGTCATGTTACCTACCCGTTGAATTCAAATCCCCATCTTCTACAACTCCATTCTTCCATTTTGTTCCTTACTTTTTTTTCTTTTTTTTTTTTGGGTAAGTATTCCTTACTCATTTTCATTGCTTATCTGATCCATCTCTTTCTCTTTTCAGATTCTATTAAATTTTGGTCCATGAATATGTTGTTTTCTCTGTTGGGTAACTTTTGTGTTTTTGGATTGGGCTAACTTCCTGTCATTGCGGTTGCCAGAAGATACATGCATGATTTCAAAGGTTTATAGCAACCTGCGAATGATTTAAGGGTTAGTTACGAAAAAAAAGAAAAGAAATAAATTTAAGAAAAAAAAAAAAGGAAAATTATATCTAAAATCCTTAGGTAAACGCGCTTTTATTAAAAACTCCATGGGTATTTTTTTTTGAAAATTTAGTCCATGGGTCACTCGAAACTATTAGAAAACTCCCTACCATCAATTTTTGTTAACTTCCGTTAGTCTACTCAAAACTCACCGTTTTATCTGATTAAAATATTATTTTTTTATTAATTTAATTTAAAAATTCAATTTTTAAAATTTAAAAAAAAAAAAAAAAATTTGAAGGGTGGCCAGGGGTGGCACCGCCACCCCTGGCCACCCCCCCCAACCCCTATGGGGTGGCCGTAAGCCACCCCAGGGGTGGTTCACCCACCCCTGGGGTAGCCTGTGGGCCACCCCAAACCACCCATGGGGTGGCTTGAGCCACCCCTTGGGTGGCTTGGGGTGGCTTGGGGTGGCTTGTGGCCACCCCATGGGTGGAGGGGTGGCCCACAGGCCACCCCAAACCCCCAAGGGGTGGCCGCCCCTGGGGTGACTGCCACCCCTGGCCACCATTCAAAATTTTTTTTTTTTTTAAAAAAAAAATTAAATTAATAAAAAAATAATATTTTAATTAGATAAAACGGTGAGTTTTGAGTAGACTAACGGAAATTAACAAAAATTGACGGTAGAGAGTTTTCTAGTAGTTTCGAGTGACCCAGGGACTAAATTTTCAAAAAAAAATACCCAGAGAGTTTTTAATAAAAGCGCGTTTACCTAAGGATTTTAGATATAATTTCTCAAAAAAAAAAAAAAAACTAGAAGATTGCCCAAGTAGCTATATGTGGTATCTGCCCATTTTTTGGCTCTTTGTTAGTCAAATCATTTGGTTTTTGTTGGTATTGTATGATGACTTAAACCCATTTTCGGCCCTAAGTTGTCCTTAATATTTGCCCATAATTGGCCTGTTGTTTGGCTTATTGTTGCTTATTTTTGGCTTATTGTTGTTTAGGCTCATCTCCGGCCACTGCCGTCGGCCGCCATCATCTCTAACCAATTTCTGGCCCAAGCATCATTCTTTAACAACCCAACAAGTGTATGCATGTTATTGGGCAAAAAAGGTAAAGTGAAAAGAAAATTCGCAGTTAGATATTGAGAGTGAAAAATTTAGACTTTCCGGACCCAATATGTGCAATGTGATGCATGGAAATGGTCTTAGGCTACCAATTACATACCCAAGCAAACAATTTCAGGACCCAATTATCAAACATAAAAAATTTCACAAAAATCTAAGACCCTAGTTTTTCCCCCCAATTTACTAGCAAATCTAAAGGAAATTAATAGGATAAAAACACACATTACACGCCTACGAGTGTCGGGTAATCTTCTTACGAATCATCAACGTCCACGTTGATGATTCGTAAGAAGATTACCCGACACTCGTAGGTGTGTAAGGTGTGTTTTTTCCCCCATAAATTTCCTTTAGAATTGCTAGTAAATTGAGGAAAAACTAGGGTTTTAGATTTTTGTAATTTTTTTTGTTCTTTTTTCTTTTTTAATGTTTGATGATTGAGTCTTGGAATTGTTTGCTTGGGGTATGTAATTTGTAACCCAAGGCATCATTTCAATGCTTAATCGCGAATTTTCTCACACTTTATCATTTTTGCTCAATCACATGCTCATACTTGTTACGTTGTTAAAGAATGATGCTATTGGGTCAAATGAGTGTCTGGGTATGTTTTGGGACATTACCCATAATGCCCACATGATCGATTCATCTAGCACATAAGTGTTTGATGAAATGCCCAAATGGAAACCAAGTGTGATTTTGTAGCTTTAGGGCGGCAAATGATCCCATGATTAGCCTGTATCATTTAGAGATGGTTAATATTTATTTGTATGTGTGACACACTCTCAAGAACAAGCCTTTGTAAAAGGAGTAATACTAAAAGCTTATTTTTTGTTTTTTTACGAATCATGTGACATTTAAAATTATTATTGAGTTTATAATTGGCCGTCACTATTGAATTCCTTAGCTTGAAGCTATACCTACTTTTTGTTTATTGATTCTAATGTAGCCATATTGGCCGCCTCATGTAATAATCATTATCTCTAGTACTTGTTTGTTTGATCTATTTAATGGTACAAATGTTGATGATTTGTGTTTTTGACTTGTATTATTACAATATATATTCTTCAAAAGCAGGTTACAAAAACAACAAGAGGCATATACAAAAACTAGTTCACATGAATCACATATTATATTTATGGCTAGAAATCAAATGAAGAAAGAGTTCAAACTTCACAATCCCACCTAAATGGATCACTATGCAGAAAGTAAAAGTTGCTTACCTTAGCCACCCCCCAACTCTCAGATATATATATATATATTCTTCAAAAACAACAAGAGGCATACACAAAAACTAGTTCACATGAATCACATATTATATTTATGGCTAGAAATCAAATGAAGAAAGAGTTCGAACTTCACAATCCCACCTAAATGGATCACTATGCAGAAAGTAAAAGTTGCTTACCTTAGCCAACCCCCAACTCTCAGATCTTTAGATCTTTAACCACCTACTTCACAAATGCTGAGAATACGTCTCTTTACAGGAAATGTGGAGCAGCCCTGTGCTTAAACCAATTTCATCTGCAGTCAACTGCCAAGCCTAAAACCACATGTGAATTTATTTATTGTCGTCAACCTATGGCTTAAGTGCATGCGTAGACTTCGAGTCTGTTGAAGATTGAGTTATAAAGTTTAAATAAAAGCTGATATATTTGGTAAAAAATTTTAAAAATATATATATATATATATTTTTATACTCTTTTACTCTAAAAATGTTAAAACACACTTTTTGCAACAACTTAAAAATAAAATTTTTGTCAAAAAAATACTTTTTGACTTAAAAGTTCTATTTATAATTGCATTTGAGAAATAGAGCTTTTAAGTCAAAAAATATATTTTTTTGCAAAAACTTTATTTTTAAGATGTTGCCCAAATGCGTCTTGACCATTTTCAAGTTTTTTAAATCCTTAAAAAAAATTTCAATTTTTTTTTTTTACCAAACGAGTATTTTTTTTTTTTTTTTTTTTTCCAAACACACTTTTTAAATGTTAAATGCACACCCAAATATGCCCTTAATAACGCCAACGTCAGATTTAAAGATTAGATGACAAATCGACACCACTTTAATTAACTATAGGAGCCTAAAACATGGTAGAATTATCAAACTATCCCCTCATAAACAAAAAAAAATTATAAAAATCCCTTTACTGAATTTACCACTGTTCTCTCTTAACCATAATTACTGCCCTTCTTTTCCTTTCTTCATTCTTTTCTCCTTCCTTAACATTTTAAAATCACTATCGGATCTATGAGGCTATATGGATCTTATATATGGAGCTCCACTGATCTAATAATGATTTTGAAAAGTGAAAGGATGAGAGAAGAATTAAGTGAAACATCTTTGTATAAGCTTTTTGCAAATCAACTATTGAATTTATGAGATTCACATGTGGATCTAACAAATCTAGTTATTAATTTGCAAAATAAATAAGATTGCAAATGCACAGTATAATAATGTGTAACATACCTCTTACTAAATAGTTAATTTGTAATACACCGCAAATGAATAGCAGAATCATGCGAAACAATATCTTCTGTTAAAAAAAAAAATTAAAAATTTATAGATAGTGCCTGATCAATCAAATAAAATAAAAATAGTTCGAGATAGTTTCGTAGCATATTACTAATAACTTTTTTTTTTTTTTTTTTTTGAAATCATATTAGGAATTACTCCTACCACTAATGTGGGCCAATATTTAATTTGTATTTATATTTTAAAGTTATTATGGATGGGTCAAATTATAGGAGTAGGAGTACGTGCCTCCGTGTGATCTCCGTTCAGTTCCTGGAAGCAGCCCTGTGTGGTGGTCCCCACTTCCTTTTCAGCAATCGATCAAAACTGTCAAACTGGCTGGCTTGACCAAACGCCTATTTTTAACTGAAAGTGAAACGCAAGCTGCTCTCAGACAATAATACAAACAACATCTTCGCTCCAATGTCCCTCCTCCATTTTTGCTTCCTCGTAGCTCTGGCTCTGGCACTCCTGCCTACCAAGACCCTTGCCCAAAATGGCACCGCTCCATGCCCTCTCGACTTCAGCGTCCTCCGGGAGCTGATCACCAACCGTCCCAGACTGGACGTGGTCACCAAGTGCCAGTTCCTCCGCCGAGGCCTCCAGGTCGTCCAGTCCTACTACCTCAAACACAATGGCTCGTTCGTGCCCCCACTTAACTCGTCCGAGTCGTGCTGGTCCGATTACCAGTCCCTCCTCGACGATATCGTCCCGGGCTTGAACACCCCAGACTCATGCGGGTTCAAGACCGAGTGGATCGCCGAGGGCTGCATGAACATCACCACCAGAGCACAGTTCGAAGCCATAGTCCCCAACCAGACCCTCAACAACGTCGTCAACAACTGTAACCAGTCGCTCGAGAACAACTCCCCCTGCGCCTCCTGCACCACCAGCCTCTCCAGCATATTGGCCTCGTACCTCACCGGAGCCACCGTCGGAAACCTCTCCGACTGCACCTCCTACCCGTCGATTTACGCCGCGGCTTTCGTGAACGTGTACGGACCCACCGACAAGGGAACTGCTCAGTGCCTCTTCGGGTTCAACTTCACGTCCTCGGGCTCGAAGAGTAATTTGCGGACGGTGGTGATCTTGGTGGTCTTGATCGGCGTTGGGTGTTTGATATTGGTTGGAGGGGTTTGGTTTTTGTGGCTGCGCATGACGAAGAAGAAGAGGAAGAGAGAACAGGGAAGGGATTTGGCGGTAATCGAGTTGGGATCGAATTCGAGGTTGGAGTCAATCAGCGAGAGCACGACGCTGGTGAGGTTCAAATTCGATGAGATTGAGAAAGCGACGAAGAATTTCTGTAGGGATTCTCTAATTGGGAGGGGAGGGTATGGGAATGTGTACAAAGGGGTTTTGACAGATGGGTCCGAGGTTGCGTTGAAGAGGTTTAAGAATTGCTCTGCTGCCGGGGACGCGACATTCGCGCATGAGGTTGAGGTTATTGCGAGCGTGCGGCATGTCAACCTCGTCGCTCTAAGAGGGTACTGTACCGCCACGACGCCGTTCGAGGGTCACCAGAGAATAATCGTGTGTGATTTGATGAAGAATGGGAGCCTCCATGACCATTTGTTTGGGTCTTTTGAGAAGAAGATGAGTTGGCCACTTAGGCAGAAGATAGCGTTGGGGACTGCCAGGGGATTGGCTTATTTACACTACGGGGCTCAACCGGGGATTATACACAGGGATATCAAAGCTAGTAATATCCTTTTAGATGACAGCTTCGAGGCCAAGGTGGCGGATTTCGGCCTTGCAAAGTTTACTCCGGAGGGAATGACGCATATGAGTACAAGGGTGGCGGGGACGATGGGATATGTGGCTCCTGAGTATGCCTTGTATGGTCAATTGACTGAGAGGAGTGATGTGTACAGTTTTGGGGTTGTGCTTCTTGAGCTTTTGAGTGGAAAGAAGGCACTCATGGCGAGCAATGGCAGCCAACCCGCTCTGGTGACCGATTGGGCATGGTCATTGGTGAGGAAAGGAAGAGCTTTGGATGTTATTGAAGATGGGATGCCGAAGTTAGGTGTGCCGGAAGTTGTAGAGAAGTATGTTTTGGTTGCTGTTCTGTGTTCTCATCCGCAGTTATATGCCAGGCCTACAATGGATCAGGTTGTGAAAATGTTGGAAACAGACCTGTCTGTTCCCTCGATCCCGGAACGACCAATTTCTCTTTTAGCTGATATTCATGATATTGAGAGATCCGCCAGCAGTAGCGGCTCAGGTCAGCTCTCTAGCTCAACTGGGCCAACTGGCTATCAGCCCTATACAAAAACAACAGGAGGCATATACAAAAACTAGTTCACATGAATCATATATTATATTTATGGCTAGAAATCAAATGAAGAAAGAGTTCAAACTTCACAATCACACGTAAATGGATCATTCTGCAGAAAGTAAAAGTTGCTTACCTTAACCACCCCCCAACTCTCAGATCTTTAGATCTTTAACCACGTACTGACCTACTTCACAAATGCTGAGAATACGTCTCTTTATAGGAAATTTGGAGCAGCCCTGTGCTTAAACCAATTTCATCAGCAGTCAACTGCCAAGCCTAAAACAGCATGTGAATTTATTTATTGTCGTCAACCTATGGCTTAAGTGCATGCATAGACTTCGAGCCTGTTGAAGATTGAGTTATAAAGTTTAAAAAGTATTTTAATACTTAAAAATTGTGTTAAATAGAAGAAGTTGATATGCTTGATAAAAAATTTCAAAAGTATTTCTTTTAACTTTTTTCTAAAAATGTCAAAACATATTTTTGGCAACAGCTTAAAAATAAAATTTTTGTTAAAAAATATTTTTTTGACTTAAAAGTTCTATTTATAATTGCATTTGAGAAATATAGTTTTTAAGTCAAAAAATATTTTTTTTTTACAAAAACTTTATTTTTAAGCTGTTGCCAAAAGTGCGTTTTGATTATTTTCAAGTTTTTTAAATTCTTAAAAACTTTTTCAATTTTTTTACTAAACGAATATTTATTTATTTATTTTTTCAAACACATTTTTTAAATGTTAAACGCACACCCAAATATATTCTTAATATTGCGAACGTCAGATTTAAAGATCAGATAACAAATCGACACCACTTTAATTGACTTAAGGAGTCTAGAACATGGTAGAATTACCAAACTATCCCCTCATAAACAAAAAAAAATTATAAAAATCCCTTTACTGAATTTACCACTGTCCTCTCTTAACCATAATTACTGCTCTTCTAAATATCAGAATGTTATATTTGGAAAGCAGCCTCCATGAATGTTGTGTTTATCGCCCTTCTCTCTGTCATATTGTTTGATTAGTGTAACCTATTTTAAGTTTCATTAATGTTTTGATGGGGTTATGTTAGATTATAGCTCAATCGGATGTGAAGAAGTGCATATAATTTTTACTGTCTAACCTCTTTCTGTTATTTACCCCAAACAAGTAAATGTTATTATAGTCACGTTTAGATAAAAAAGTCACTCTAACTGTTTCTGTCAAACTTACTGGTCTGTTGGACAAGAGGCATGAGAATCAAGCTCCATGGAAACCTTTACAAAACCCACTCTTACCACCTACCCATCCTCCATTCTAACACCGTCAACTTTCCAATCCCGATATACCCCTTTGTGTAGTTGTCACACTTAGCACAAATTGGCCCGGCATTGTTTCTTTTTCAAGCTTACATAAAATTTCTTCCAAAAATAATAAGCTTAAGCTAATTAAGCTAATTAATCTAAATATATCCGTCAAGAAAGAGTCCATAGGTAGCTTTATATATATATATATATATATATATATAATCATGTTTAAGTCAAGCAAGTAATTAAGGATTCAATTGTCACGTTTTAAACACCACATATTCTATTTTTAAAATGAACCTTAATGGTAGTAGGAGTTGAAATTTTTATTTTCCTGTACGTCTCTTCCGATAGTTATGCAATGACTTTGTAGAGATATGCATGCAGACTTTTTAGAAAAAATAATTTTATATTGAGAGAAATAAATATGATATTGCCGTCTTGCGCGCTGCTTTGTATTTTTCTATTCTACTCCTTCCCTTTTTGACTCAACAAGGCCAAGAAACTTCCTTTTAATTGCTACTCCCACCATGGCTAATGCTACGTGAGAAATGGCGCAAGTAATTGTTGTCCCATTGAAAATTATTATTAATATAAAATATAAATTAATTCGTCTTAAATTTGAAAGTCAAAAAATAAGCATTTGAAACTTGAAACTATATATAACATTTTTCAATGTTAGTAGGTACTACATTCCATTCTATCATTACTTATGGATAAACTTTTCTTTTAAACTGGGTCGAAAGAGTTTCTTTTAATTTAGTCTATAAAAGTAACGTGTGTCTTTTTTTTTTTTTTTAATAACGTGTGGAATGCACATGAGTTTTTAATCAAATTTATTTCAACTTTATCGCTGCTATTAATAAAACATGTGCATCTCATATGTTCAAGGACACATGTCATTTTTATAGACTAAATTAAAGGAAATTCCTCCAACCCAATTTGAAGGAAAACTTTATCCCTTATTTTGTTGAGTTGATGTGTCATTATTCATCTGTTTTTAAATCAATCAATTATTGTTAAAAAAAGAAAAGAAAAGAAAAGGAAAATACTTATTTTCCTTTCTTCCTTCTTTTCTCATTCTCCAACTTTTTAAAATTGCTATTGAATCTATGAGGCTATATGGGGCTTATACATAAAGCCCCACAGATCTAATAGTGATTTTGAAAAGTACGAGAATGAGAGAAGAATTAGGTGAAATAGCTTCGTATAAGCTTTTTGCAAATTAATTATTGAATTTGTGAGATTCACGTATGCGTCTAACAAATCTAGTTAATTTGCAAAATAGATAAGATTGCATATGAACAGTATAATAATGTGTAACATATCTCTTACTAAATAGTTAATTTGTAATAAACCGCAAATGAATAGTAGAATGATGCGAAACAATATCTTATGTTTAAAAAAAAAATTAAAAATTTATAGATAGTGCCTGATCAATCAAATAAAATAAAAATAGTTCGAGATAGTTTCGTAGGATATTAGTATTTACTTTTTTTTTTTTTTGTTTTGAAATCATATTAGGAATTACTCCTACCACTAATATGGGTCAATATTTAATTTGTATTTATCTTTTAAAGTTATTATGGGATGAGTCAAATTATAGGACTAGGAGTACGTGCCTGGGTAAGTGATCTCCGTTCAGTTCCTGGAAGCAGCCCTGCGTGGTGGTCCCCACTTCCTTTTCAGCAATCGATCAAAGCTGTCAAACTGGCTGGCTTGACGAAACGCCCACTTTTAACTGAAACGCAAGCTGCTCTCAGACAATAACACAAACAAAATCTTCACTCCAATGTCCCTCCTCCATTTTTGCTTCCTTGTAGCTCTGGCTCTGGCTCTGGCACTCCTGCCTTCCAAAACCCTTGCCCAAAACGACACCGCTCCATGCCCTCTCGACTTCAGCATCCTCCGGGAGCTGATCGAGAGCACCAACCGTCCCAAACTGGACGTGAGCACCGAGTGCCAGTACATCCGCCAAGGCCTCCGGCTCGTCCTGTCCTACTACCTCAAACACAATGGCTCGTTCGTGCCCCCACTCAACTCGTCCGAGTCGTGCTGGTCCGATTACCAGTCCCTCATCGACGATTTCGCCCCGGGCTTCAACATCCGATCCTCATGCGGGTTCAAGACCGAGTGGATCGCCGAGGGCTGCATGAACATCACCACCAGAGCACAGTTCGAAGCCAAAGTCCCCAATCAGACCCTCAACAACGTCGTCAACAACTGTAACCAGTCGCTCGAGAACAACTCCCCCTGCGCCTCCTGCACGACCAGCTTCTCCAGCATATCGGCCTCGTACCTCACCGGAACCAGCGTCGGAAACCTCTCCGACTGCACCGCCTACCCGTCGATTTATGCCGCGGCTTTGGCGAACGTGTACGGACCCACCGACAAGGGAACTGCTCAGTGCCTCTTCGGGTTCGACTTCAGGTCCTCGGGCTCGACGAGTAATAGGCGGAAGGTGGTGACCTTGGTGGTCTTGATTGGCGTTGGGTGTTTGATAGTGGTTGGAGGGGTTTGGTTTTTGTGGCTGCGCATGAAGAAGAAGAAGAGGAAGAGAGAACAGGGAAGGGATTTGGCGGTAATCGAGTTGGGATCGAATTCGAGGTTGGAGTCAATCAGCGAGAGCACGACGCTGGTGAGGTTCAAATTCGATGAGATTAAGAAAGCGACGAAGAATTTCTCTAGGGATTCTATAATTGGGAGGGGAGGGTATGGGAATGTGTACAAAGGGGTTTTGACAGATGGGTCCGAGGTTGCGTTGAAGAGGTTCAAGAATTGCTCTGCTGCCGGGGACGTGACATTCGCGCACGAGGTTGAGGTTATTGCGAGCGTGCGGCATGTCAACCTCGTCGCTCTCAGAGGGTACTGTACCGCCACGACGCCGTTCGAGGGTCACCAGAGAATAATCGTGTGTGATTTGATGAAGAATGGGAGCCTCCATGACCATTTGTTTGGGTCTTTTGAGAAGAAGATGAGTTGGCCACTTAGGCAGAAGATAGCGTTGGGGACTGCCAGGGGATTGGCTTATTTACACTACGGGGCTCAACCGGGGATTATACACAGGGATATCAAAGCTAGTAATATCCTTTTAGATGACAGCTTCGAGGCCAAGGTGGCGGATTTCGGCCTCGCAAAGTTTACTCCGGAGGGAATGACGCATATGAGTACAAGGGTGGCGGGGACGATGGGATATGTAGCTCCTGAGTATGCCTTGTATGGTCAATTGACTGAGAGGAGTGATGTGTACAGTTTTGGGGTTGTGCTTCTTGAGCTTTTGAGTGGAAAGAAGGCACTCATGGCGAGCAATGACAGCCAACCCGCTCTTGTGACCGATTGGGCATGGTCATTGGTGAGGAAAGGAAGAGCTTTGGATGTTATTGAAGATGGGATGCCGGAGTTAGGTGTGCCGGAAGTTGTAGAGAAGTATGTTTTGGTTGCTGTTCTGTGTTCTCATCCGCAGTTATATGCCAGGCCTACAATGGATCAGGTTGTGAAAATGTTGGAAACAGACCTGTCTGTTCCCTCGATCCCGGAACGACCAATTTCTCTTGTAGCTGATATTGATGATATTGAGAGATCCGCCAGCAGTAGCGGCTCAGGTCAGCTATCTAGCTCAACTGGCTATCAGCCCTATACATTTGAGAGTGACCGGCCTAAGACTCCGGAATAGGCTTGTTATGATTTTAGTCATTTGGCATGAGATGAGAGGATTATTAGAATTCTCTAGTGGAGATTACACTGATTGGTTTGGTCACCCTGATTTGATTTGTTTGTTTATATTTTATGGTTCCTGAATTTGGAATCACAGTCACCCATTGTAAATATAATATACATGAATACTTTTTGATAAAGACTTTTTGTAGAATACAGCATGATTACAACTTTGCTTGCCCTATCATTAGCATTTGTTACTTATTTAAGCCCCTATTTTGGCTTGGAAGCTTGATGCTTGCAAATGATAAGATGCCGATGCCGTAGTTTATCATTTTTGAGCATATTTGGGATCATAGAGCAGTATATACTAGTTATATACTGATTTTTTGTTGAAATATGTAGCCTTTTAGCTAGAAAGTTCACAGTTTTTATTTGCTGGAAATTTGTTCTCATACTGGAAGTATCGTGGTGGTTTGTTTCAATGTAATTCTCATTGGTATATCTGCAACCCCACTGATCAAAATAGATTTGTTTTTATGCAATTCCCATCCATGAGGTGGAGGTTGTTGCAAGTCTTTGGCTTGTAAATCTCGTTTTGGAGGTCGTTGCTGGTGTTTAGCTTGTAAGGCTTGTTTCATTGTTATGGTGTTGCTCTGCAACTCTTTCCATAGAAGGAAGTGGGAAAATAATTGTATAATATGATGCATATTTGAAGCCTCCATGACAATCTTTGACCAATGAGAAAAATGCTGAGCTTTGGATTATTTGAACAGTGCCCTTGGGATGTCTGAAGTTGGCTTATTTGCAATTCAAGGAATAATCATTTCCTCGTGAGCATGGGAATGGCTATTTCATTCCACCTTCTTCTATTCCCAATAAAAACTATTCACTTTCCTAATGAAATAGTCGTTATGTCTATCAAACATAGCCTATATACGGGCATAGCGTTAAGTCATTGTTGAATATAATAGGTAAGTGAAGCTGTCAAAAGAGAAAGGACCTACCATTGGGTCAATGTCAATTGGGTGGATTGCAATGTACGTCGACTGCGGAGTGTGATAATATGTTACGAGCCAGTTTTAAAGATGAGTTTGTCTCAAGGTTTGTATCGGAGTGCACCAGCAATTTCATATTTACTTGTTTATGTCCTCTGTTCTCATCTGCAGTTGTATAATGCGTGCTGTAATGTTTGGCTGTATTTGCTTGCAGCGGATCCTATACGGATATGTCTAGGAATTGATAGCCGTAGTCAGTTCATCATTGTCCCCCTTTTGACATTGAAGTAAACTCTTAACAGTGGTGCTAATTTAACAGTTTAACAATCTTGAATATCCCAAAAAATTTCCTTTCCAAAGCTTCTTTTGAAGTGGATACAAAATTTGTGGTCGAGTCTTGTAAATTGTGATGATTTTCTTTCTAGAGCACTAGAAGGGCATGAGATGGGTTTGCAAAGGGCAAATCTTCTCTAGATGTAACAGTGAAGATAGGAGAGAAGCATGGATAAATCCCTGTCAAGAGGCCTGAAGTTGCATATTCTAATCGCACAGCCATGGGAGCATCAGTGTAATTATACTATATATAATGAGTATCTTCCCTACTACAGACAATCTCTCTGTGTACTTGAGATTTGTTTTCTTTCATTGAAGTAGTTTTGAGAATGAGATTTGTTTTCTTTATCAGGAATTTATATAGCCTTGTTCTACATTTGTGGTATGTGCCATGCAATGTTCTGTTTCTGGCACTCTTTCATTAGGGAATCATCATAGTAAATTTGTAGCTAGTGTGCTGTTACTAGCTAGTGTGTTGACCCTCCTGGGAAAATGATGAACTTTGTTTCTTTGAACTTTCTTATTGCAGGTAACAGATAAAGCTTAAGCTTAGGGCTGGCAATGTTTGGCATGATTTGCGAAATCGACACAAATCCAATATGAAATTAGCGAGTTAAAGTTTGAGGGGTTTAACCTATTTAATTAAATTAGTTGGGTTAGAATTGACTTATATAGTTTTATATCCATGCTTTACACGTGACATAAGAACTAACAATTTTGATATGATCTAAAAACCCGATGCGACTTCAACACAAAATTAGTTGGTTAAGATTGATGGGTCCAAGCCGTTTAATTAAATGAGTCGGGTTAAGGTTGACTTATATAATTTTATACCTATGTTTCGACACAATCTGAACTCAACATGCGAACATGAATTGTCAGTCCTACGTAAACTTGTGTCGTGTTTCTAGATACATGGATTTGGGAAGAGGCAGAAAAATTCTAAGCTTATAAATGCAATTCACAACCTAGAGATAAGAGTGGCTACAACTCGGCGGCTATCTCCAGAATATCTATAGTCGTTTGGCTCTATACCTGAACGAAATGTAGGTCAATTGTCACTTAGTAGTGGGCCTATTGCTGAGCCGAGACAAGCCTGGCTTTCAAGCACCTAACTCGAAAATCAATTATGTCCAATTTTAATGTATTTTTTAGAGAATAACACGACAATGATTTTTCTAAAAAAAAAAAAAAAAAAAAAAATTCAGAAAACTTTATCTCGATGTTATTTGAAAATTGGAATTTGAAGAATCATTATTTTAAAAACGGTTTTTGAAAGCTCTGTTTTTTTTCGATGTAAAATGGTTTTCAAAAAATGATTTTCTCATTTTACGGTTATTGCGACATAAAATAGTGGTCAACGGAAATAATTTTTCTTTTGACAAAAAATTCTTCTTTAATTTTCGAAAAATAGTTTACGGTTTTGAAAACCGTAAACTAGTTTCTGATTTTGAACATCTAATTCTCAAATCGACGAACCCTGCCAGGACTCGTCCATGACCCCGCCGAGACTTGACCGGGACCCGTCCGAGACCCTATCAGGACCCGCCCAGGACTTGCCTGAGACCTGCTCAGGACTTGACCAGGACCCGCTAGGGAACTGCCCGGGACCCCGCTGGGACTTGACCGGGACCCAGCTGGGACCTGCCCAAGACCCCACTGAGACTCACCTAGGACCCGTTCGGGACTTGTTGGAAAATATTTTAGGCGGAAAACATTTTCCTTGAAAATGGTTTCTTAGAAAATATTTTCTAGTATTTGGCATGAAAGGAAAATCAAGCGGGTCTGGGTTGGGTCCTTGGCGTCAGAAAATGTTTTCAGAAGAAAACATTTTCCTGGAAAACATTTTCAGCAAAAAACATTTTCCTGGAAAACATTTTTCTGGTATTTGATGTGTACGCAAAATCATACTAAATACTAAATTACGAAAATGTCCCTGTCGGGTCTTGGGCAGGTCTTGCCAAGGTCTTCAGCTAATCCTTACGGGGTCCTAATAGGGTCTAGGCGGGGTTAGGACGGGTCCCTGGTAAGTCGTAGTGGGGTCTTTGCGGGACTCGATTCGGACGCCTCTAAGACTTGGTTGGGACATTTTCGTAATTTAGAATTTAATATAATTTAATGAAAAAATATATATAAAAAAATTGATTTTCCGTGCACACGCTAAACGTCGTAAATTGTTTTCGGCAGAAAACATTTTCAGGAAAAATGATTTACCTAAAAATATTTTCCAATGAAAACTATTTTACAAAGAAACGGAGCTGGAATCAAAAAGCAACATGTAGACTTGAGGGTCATGGTCCCCTAAAGTTTATGACCTTTTTTTTAGATTCCCTAGAAAACCAATTATTTTCATAAATCTTTCTTAGAAAAAATATTATTGGCCCCCTAATTATTATTATTTTTTTCTTTCTATTCAATACCGGAAAAGGGAAAGAGAATATTATAACAAAAGAAAATAAACCAAGGTGGACAACCCTTACAAAAGCCCTAAACAACCATAAAACAATACAATAAAAACCTATAACTATCGGGAATAGGTTAAATAGATAACCCGGCCCATGAAGAGAATATGAGAGGCCATCTAGGGCTGCTTGCAAATGCAAAAGACAATGTCCTTGAAAATGAACTACCAACAAAGTAACAATTGTGAAAAGCGAAAAATTGTTTCACGACAAGGGAACGAACACTGAGAAAGGTTGAAACGAAGTCTTCGGAGAGAAGATTCACCACAGGAGAGGCAGATGTCACGCCACAGCGAGCAAAACTGACAAACACAAGCCGGATTAAATGGTCTCCACAATAAAAAAGAACATTCAGAGAATAGGAGACAAAAGCGCACAAAAAACAACAATAGAGGTTGAAAAAACAAAGAAAGCAACAGAAAAGTCACAAAGAACCCAAAAAACCAGAAGCATCGGAGGAAGTAGCGACGGTGGATGGCAGATGGAGGGCATTGTTCGGCACGTGTAGATGACAAACGGTGGAAAGGTGGACGGCTACGAGGAGCAGGGACGCCGAAGAAGACGGCAAACGGGCACATTGAAGGCCGAGAGTGACAACGAAAGTAGATCGAGTTTTGAAAGAAACTAATCTAAGAACCAAGCCATTTTCGACGAGCAACAAAGGGGAGGAGGTTAGCGGCAAGGTGATGAAGGCAGGCCGGAGAGATAAGGAGCTGGAGTTGGAGTTCAATGCCTAAGAAAAGAAATAGAAACTCAACATTAAGGCTCCGTTTACTTCGACGTAAAATAATTTCCAGAAAATATTTTTCACATTTTACGGTGTTTACTACGACGTAAAATGGTGGTCAAACCGAAATCGTTTTCGGTTTAGCCAAAAAAACCTTTACACTTATAGGGAAAATGGTTTACACTTTTTAAATTCGTAAACCATTTTCCCTGCTCAATCAAAAAAAACCCGACACTCTCCTGATTACATAAAAAACCAAACCCCCCCCCGACTCCTCTCCTTCACGCACTCTCCTTCACCTTCACCTTCCCCTTCACGTTCACGCACAGCTGCTGATTCTCCTTCACCTGCACAGCTCATCTCTCTCTCGGCCGAGCTTCACTCTTCAAGCCCGACGTAGGTACTCTCATCTTTCTCTTTCTTTGTTGAACCATATGTATGGAGTGATTCAAATCTACGAATTTCTCTTGGTAATTTTCGTTTGATTTTGGTTTCTTTCTCTGTTGGACAACTGGAAATCATGAAGCGATTTTGATTTTGGTTTCTTTTCCTATTAATGTATCAGATTTGCGATTTAGGTTTTGGGTCTAGGGTGTGGATTTTGGAAAATGAGAACTTCTATGATCTTTGTTGTTATGGGCTGTTTTTGGTTGTTGATTCTTGGAAGTTCTGACTTTGAGATGAACCTCAACCGAATGGGTTTTTATTTCCTTTTGATTTTCTGGTTTTGTGATGGCAGATTGGGGTGGATTTTCTGTGACTCTTGGCTTTTTGCTTAATTCTGGTTGCTGTGGAGTGGTTTTGAAAAGAAACCATTAGGCTCTGTGTTAATTGAATTAGCCGTGTGATATTGTTGTTGTATTCACTGGAATTGAATCTTTTATTCTATGCCAGAGTGAGGTAATTTTGATGGAAACGAGATCTGTGTTGTTTATGGGTTGCACATTTTCTGTTTGATGAATTGCTTGAGGGAATGTAAGTTAAGCATAAGATAGAGGTAGAGTGGTAAGGCAGAATATTTTGGCTGCAAGGACCATCCATCCATATTGAAGGGTCTTATCCATTTATCTTTTCCTCATAGGATGGTCTGTTTGATTTTTATAGATTCCAGCATGTACAAGGCATGACTGGTGATCACATAGTAATGGAAGCTTCCGTCCACCCTGTAGATGAAAAAAAATACCACTACTTATTTCTTTAAGATATTTCTTGTGCTGAAGTGTGGTATGGGTAGATTGAACTTATATCACTAAAAAGGGTTATTCGACCTTCCTGTTTTCTATCTACATTTTCTTTACTTCTAAACCCAGAACTAAATAATCAATGGCCAGGTATTGGCAGTGCTCTGCCTCCGATTGTATCTAGCACTTCTAAGGTCTCTTGCAGACCTGCATATACAGAATCCATTTCTAATGGCTTTTCAGTTTAAAAGTTTTCTTAGTTCTCATGTTTTCTCACTGGGCTTACATTACTGAGGCATCTGAATTAATTTTGATGAAGGTTTCATATATATGCCATGACTAACTGTAGTTCAGCACGATTGCAAAATTTATTTATTTATTATATCTTATGTTTTGCCTTTCAGGTTGTTAAGGTTGCTGATTTTGGAGTTGCTTTTTATCAATGTTTTGGATGGTAGTTCTTTGGCCAAAATATTGTAATATTTGTGGTTGAATTTTAGAATTCATGGTTTTTTCTTTTTTTTTTCTTTTTTTTTGTTTTTTCAAGCAAGATGAAAGTAACGTACTTGCCCTTTCATATATATCAATCTTCCTAGATGTGGAATATTCGTAATATTGATGTATGGACATTTTTAGATACAGTACTTTCAAATTACTTTTTTTATTTTTTTTTTCTGAAAAAATAGAAAATCCAAAAATATTCTCAGATAGGTTGATTGTTTTTGTCGAATTTTAACAATCAAACATAAATTATTTTATATTAATATTTTTATATTTTGAATAAAAATTATATTTATAGGTTAGTATAAAATATTTTTAAAAAAAATTAAAAAATTGATTTTCAGCATAGTTGAATAGATAATATAAAAATTAATAGTTTTTTATATTAATAGTTTCTCAAAAAATATTTTTAAAAATTAAAAAAATTAAAATTGCTTTTGAAAATATTTTTTTAAAAAATTGATTTTCCGTGCGCGAAGTAAACACCGTAAAATGTTTTCGGTGGAAAATATTTTCAGGAAAAATGACTTCCCTGAAAATATTTTTTGACGGAAACCATTTTACGTCGAAGTAAACGGAGCCTAAGGCTTAGTTTGGTTTGCAGAATGTCTAGTTCATTAGAAAATGATTAGCTACTACTGTAATAGAAGAGTGTGGACTAGATTAGATATTCCTATTCCTTTGTTTGGCTGTAACGCTGGAATAGACTAGCTAATCCTATTATTTCATTTGGTATAATGCTATATGTTGGTGAATGGAATCATATTGTGATCAAATTTTTTAAAATACCCTTATAATTCAAATACAATTTATATTCTTAAGGACTTTCATTATTTATTTTTTTATTTTTTTATTCTTTGCAATTATGCTACAAAATTATTTATATAAAAAAAAATATATAGTTGGAGAAAACATAATCAAACTAAATCTTGAAATCAAAAAAATATAGTTGGAGAATGTACACAGAATCAAAAAACAGATTATATATTTGTATTTTATAAAAATCTTGCAGATTCTGTTTCTTCGTTAAAAAAAAAAAAAAAAAAAAAAACTGAGAAACAGTACAGAGAAGAGAGATGGAGAAACAGAATAAAAAAAAATAAAAAAAAATAGAGAGACGGAGAGAAGAAAATCAGAGAGAACGGTATAGAGAATCAAAAAAAAAAAAAAAGAGAAACAGTATAGAAAGAGAGACGATACAGAGAAGGGAGACGACACACAGAAAAAAATTTTGTTTGCACTTGCAGAAAAACTGTACCAGAAGAATAAAAGAGAAAGAGAGAGATCAAGAACGAAATATAGAAGAATAAGAGAGAGAACGAAATTTAATCCCACAAGTGAATTTTTTTTTTTATGACAATTTACACGATTAATTTAATCCCACATGAAATGAAAATGAGTGGCTTGACTAACCCTGTGTGTATGAGATTAGTAGTCACATAGGAATAGACTATTCTCAGAAATAGAATGTTATCAAGCAAAGGACTTTAGAGCTTCTCTCTCTAAAAGAAAGAGAGAGAATCCCTCATGCCACTTAAAATGTTTTAAATTCTTATTACCCTTATTACTATACATATTTTTTTGTAGATAATACCCAACCAAATTACGTAATAAACCCTCATGCATGCCAACCAAGTGATGTGATATATATTTCGTTATATAAGAAAAAAAATGCGTTGATTATGAATCAAGCACAAGAATTTTTTTCATTACAACCATTTAAATATTATAAAAGGAAAAAAAAATTTATAATAAAAAATCCATATACATTATTAAATTTTTAGAAAAAATTTCTGATAGTCACTATATAGAAAAAAGTCCAAGGATATGATCTAAACTCCTTATCACGTGACACTATGATTTAGAGCATGTTTGGTTTTGCGTTTGAAGTTTAAAAAGCGTTTTTAACACCTAAAAGTTCTTTCATATATAACCAAAAATATCTTTTTAATAAAAAAATTAATAAATTCTTAGAGCAATTTTGAACCCAAAAACCTAAAATTGCGTTTAAAAAATGCTTCTCCCAAACTATGACTTATCCAAACAAAAATTTCTGACAGTCAATATGCAAAAAGTCCAAAGATCTAAACATAAATGTGTTCATGAACATGACAAATCGCTTATGGTCCTTGGCCCCTTCTTCTCTCCTAATTACATTTCAAAACATGAGAGATTGCTAGCTGTACCAACGTACCATGCATTCTCTCTCTCTCTCTCTCTCTCTCTATATATATATATATATGAAGAACTACAATAGCTTAATATGTAACAATTCATTCCACAACCTCAAAGAGGATCTTTACTATGGAAGGGGGATTTGTGAGTGCTGTTAGTGGTGCTAATTATAGTGGGCCCATGGTGAAAATTTGTGAGTGCCATGGACCGCAGCCATGGCCGGTGCTATCCTGTTGTGACAAAATAAATTTAGAATCCCAAAAGAAGCTGAAAAGAGTAGAATATAAAACAAATCCTTTAAGACATTAAGATTTAAGTGGTTCGGTTTAACAAGAGTATATCAATTGGTGAAGATGACCTGAATGAAATTAATTATCAAAAGATAGAGTACAAAGAGTATTTTTCTTTATATTTTTTCAACGTAGAACACAAACCTTACAAATATATACACAACAGGTTCTTAACTTCATAATAACTGAATAATTAGCTATAAAGGCTAAGAGACAATGAGTCTTCATGTTGGATTGTGAGATATATGACAACAAAAGCACTGTATCCTTAGGTCAAGATCTAGATTTAGAGTTTTCCTTGTAGCAAAAGGCTCCACTAAAAGAGGATGGAGGAATAGAGGTAAAGATCTGTCAGATCTACTCGAAGGCACGAATGAGGGTGGTGGTGCATGTAGCCCACGCACATTGTAGTGGTACGTGGCATCCACACGTTGTAATGAAGGATGTCAATGAAAGGAGAGAGAGCAGGAGATGGTGGAGACTGGAGGAGCACGTGATGACTTGTATGGGTTGAGAGGTTGTGGCAGATCTAAGATCCAAACTCCAAACAAAAAAAAGTTGTTAAAACTAAAAAGAAAAGAGAGTTTTATATGAATGGTATTCTAGGTATATCTATGTCTGTTGCTCGGGTTTTTTTTTTTTTTTTTTTTAATGAATATATATTTGGTATTAAGCGAAGATAATTTGTTGAATAGGCTGCTTTGTTTTTTTCAGGTGGATCTGTGTGTCTGGTCCTTGGTCCTATCATATGCAAAGAAGAATATATATGCTGATTTAGCTTCACGTACATGCCAAATCTCAGGTCCACAAGCTCTCATTTTCTGCAAAAATGTTTGTTTATTTATTAAAAGAAGAATTTGAAGGCTACATAATTGCATTTGCCAGAGGTGAGATAGCTAAACACAGAATATGCTGATTTATCTTGCATACAGTGTGAAAAACCAAAAAGAAGATATGTGTCTTCTATTGGGAAAAGCTTTGAAAGAGAAAACTTGAAATCTTGGTACTCCAAAAACTGAAAACTTCATTACATCAATTCAGCCCATCATATAACAATGGTTAAAACTTCGAAAAGGCAAGAAAATTTTCCAAAGATGGAAAATTGGTTGGTGAAGCAATTTTTAAGACAGTTAGGAAGAAGTCATCATCGAAAAACCGTTGACTTTGAAAGACTGAGAATACTCTGACACCCAAGTCAGTATATTTGTTGGAGAGGAAAATTAAATAAAAATAGTAGAAAGAGTGCGTGATGTGGGTAAGTGTGACTGTGTGAGGGAGCAATGAGCATACCATTTTGGGGTTTTGTGCCCTTTTAATGAGAGAGGCTCTTTGGATATAGCACTGAATTCTTTACGGTTGACACATGGTGGAAGAGGTGATTAGTATCTCTCAAAGTTTTCAAAATCTTTATAAAAATATTATTTTCTATACTATGGCCTCGTCAATGATATGACATTTTCATCTTCTAAATAATTGAATGACTTAGCTTTCTACTTTACTATTCTGTAGAGGCCCGCTTGAGCAATTGTCAAGTGCTTGATTGAGCACCTCTCCCAGCTGTCACATTTGAGATTGCCAATCCCTTATGTAACACGCTTTGAGTGGCACTGGCATGACCTTTGCCTTCTTGTCTGCAAAGTGATTAATTAGTGGCATTTGTACACCTTTTTGCAAACCTTAAAAAGCGTTTGAGTTATCAAAAGGACAGATTTTGATGAACCTTTCGTTGTATCTGATTGTTTGTCTGGCGAAAATAAGAAGAGTTGCTGAGGAGTAGTTGGGGGTCATTCATTAATAATTAGCCTCAGTTGTCGACGGATATGCAAAAGCTACAGATTTGGAGAAACAAATGTGGGTTTATGTGTGTGTTTTGGTGAGACCAGAACTGAAATGGATACTAAATATATATTTTATTTAGAGGAAGAGCAAATCAATTAAAATGTCGTTAATACAACTAATGCTGTCAAGTGCAAAACAGTGAACGTGGTTGTACACTTGTAGACTATTAAGGTTATGTTTGGAAATTCGGACCACCATTTGATTGGTCCACGTGTCAGTGCTAACGGTCAACTAACGGATGGATTAACTTGGTTTTTTATCAAAACTCCAGGAGAGTCCTATGATAAAAATGAAACCCCAGGGGATAAAAATAAAGCTTTCCAACCCCAGGAAATATTAAGTATTTAACCCATCAAAATAAACGGAGCCGAAAGTTTATATTTGTGGGGTTGGAACAGAGGAGGAAAGCTCTCCATGGCTGAGAACGGAAAGGGTTTTTTTGTAGGAGAGTGTTTTCTCTAGAGAGAGAGTTTTACATGAATGGTATTGTAGGTAGATGCATGAGATCTAGGTCTGTCTGTTCGGGTTTGTTTTTTTTTTTTTAATGAATATACACTTTTGTTTTTTTTAGTGATAATGAATATATACTTGGTATTAAGCAAAGATACTTTGTTGATATAGTCTGATTTGTTTTTGTTTTTTCTGGTGGATCTGTGTCTGGTCCTTGTATGCAAAGAAGAATATGCTGATTTAGCTTCACATGCCAAATCTCAGGTCCACAAGCTCTCATTTAATTCAAAAATGTTTGTTTATTTATTAAAAAAATATTTTCAAGGTTGCATAATTGCATTTGCCAGAGGTGGTTTAGCTAAACACAACACTGCCGTCTCCAAGAGGTAACTCAATCGGCTAAGACTACACTTAATGAAGTGGAGGTCACTAGTTCGAATCTCTCTCCCCCCTCTTGTGCGGACATGTCAAAAAAAAAAAAAAACACAACACTGCCAAAAGATAGTTAATGCTAATTGTCACTTTTTCACCTTCTAAATAGTTATATGATCATTTAACTTTCTACTCTACTTCTACTACGTACTCTTCGTATCTATGTATTTATTTACGTAGGTTCACACCTTCAACACAAGAAATCTTAGTTCCGCCATTTCGTGACAGGCTTGTAACCCTCTAATAATTTCCATCTAGTAGGATGACAGAGTGGACCTAAGGTAGTTTCTAGCATTACTCTTGAAGAATGATATAGAAACTTATAATATTAGAAATACGTTGAATTGGGATTGTTGCCATTCAGAGAAAAATCTTCATACTCGTCAATTTGTCTAAAGACCGTTTGAGCATATTATCAAGCGGACTTTTCTAGTAGGTCGCCGCTCGAGTGTCTATCGAGTGGTGTCTTGGGGTGGAGGACCGCTCGAGCGAGCGCCTCTCTCGGCTATCCTGCATCACATTGGATATGATATGAGATTGCCAATCCCTCATGTAACCTACCCTGATTTATCCAGGGCCGGCCCAACCGCTAGGCGAGTTAGACCGGCGCTTAGAGCCCCAGAATTCTAAGGCCCAACAAAAAAATTTTAAGGCCCAAAATATTTTTTAATAAGGCCAAAGATTTTTTTGCATAAAGGCTATCAACATGCTTTCTTGAGGCCCTCAACATACTTTAAGAAAACTATTATTATTTGTTTATAATATTAAGGCCCCAATATGCTTTCTTGAGGCCTTCAACATGCTTAAAAAAAAAAAAAAATTATGTTTTTTATAATATGGAGGCCTTCTGCACAACGGCCACGAGGCCCTCAACAGTCAACATGTTTTTTTTTTAAATAATATTATTTGTTTATAATATTGAGGCCCTCTATAAAATAAGAGCGAAAAAAAAAAAAAAAAAAAAATTGAGAATCCCATTGACTTACTTGTGTGTTGTGGTTATTTTGCAGAAATCTAGTCCCTCACAAAAGGTTAAAATGTTCAACTTTTCACATTTTAAAAAGGTTTAAATGATTATTTTGCAATCTATGAAAATGCTAAAAGACAAAAATAAGTTTGCTTAATTTAAGCATAAAGAACAAAGAGTAAGGGCAAAATAATAATTTTAGTCTCAAACAAAAAATTACGGAATCGGTGTTAATTAAGTAAAGATCTCTTGCAATATTAAAATAAATATTATTTAATTAATATTTAAATATTAAAAAAATAAATCCAAAATTTAAAATTTTACTTAAAGCCCCTAAGTACATTGAGCCGCCCTGGATTCATCAGTTCATCTGCCATATTATTTGGATATCTTAAGTGGCATTGGCATTACCTGTTTCAAAGCTTGTCTTTGTCTTCTTGTCTGCAAAGTGTGATTAGTGGATGGTTACATCGCATTTGTACCAAGCCTTAAAAAGCGACAGCTACTTTCACTGCGAAAGCATCACAAGATGTTCTGTTATAATATATTCTAACAATGCCATTGGTGGATCCAGTAAAAGCATCTTAATAATTACAATAATAAAAATAAAAAAAAGGAAAGTAAAAGATTAAATTATGATTCTTTTTCCTGTCTCGCGCCCTCTCTTTAACCAAAGGCTTTAATTGGTGCGATAAATGGATTTTTGTCCTTTGAGTTTTAAAAAAATAAAAACTCCGACCGACAAAATCTATTAATATATCAAGTCAACATCAGTCATGGTGTGACATTTGTCCTTTATAATAAAAAAATAAAAAATAATATATATATATATATATATATATATATAAATAGTAGTTTTATTTGTTGATTTATACTATTCTTCTTAAATTTTATCTTTAATATTTTTATTTTTTACATTACATCAATCACTTTTTATTATTATTTAAATAAAAAAAATTAGTACAAACAATATATATATATATATATATATATATATTCATTTTTTAATATAAACTATATATATATTTTTTTCACATCAATCAAATCTATTACAGTTTAAGTGACAAATAAGAGCCGCTATGATTGTGATTGTGACTTTGACCATGAGGCCACATGCAAGAGGACTACAAGCCTACCTATGATTGTGATTTGTGGACAATGCATGACTTGATTGTTGTGAGATAGAAGGCAATTGACAACAATGAGCAGGGAGTCGTTTTCTTCCTCAAACTAGAAGTCAAACTTACATAACTGGTGATTTTTTAGTTAAGGAATGGTAGTTGGTGGAAATTCTAGATAGCTTAGGACTTGTACTTTGCTAAATCTACTTGCAAGTAATTATCACTGCTTACTATTAAATAATAACTTCTGAATCTGGTTGCTCAAGTAGGAGATTCATCTTTGAAGATCAATCATGAGATCCAACTCCAGCTAGCATGAATCATAAACAATCAAAAACAGAAGATTTTCATGTTGGTATAGGTCCAGTAAATGGACCACAAAAACAGTTCCATTTACCAGTAATTAAACTATGTACTGCTTTTTATCTCCTCTCTCCTGTTAAAAGAAGTAGAACATTGCTGTTATAAGAAGTTTCTTTCACCATTTTTCCTCTCCCTTTTGGGTAGCCAACAAAGGTCTCAAAACTGATCATTTTCAGTAAAAAAATGCAGTAATACATCAATTTTCCAAAAGAAGAGAAAACCTTCACGCCGCCCCCCCACCCCACCAAACAAAAAGATAAAGTTTCCTTTCGGAAGATTTTTTTTTAAAAAAAAACTGGATTGAAAGTTCTCGATGCATGTGAGAATCTCATCATCTAAGGACAGGGCCGGCTTATTGTTTTATGAGGCATTAGGTGAAACTTTTTAATATTTATATATTAATTAAATAATATTCATTTTAATATTATTATATTTAGAGTTCTATTTTTATTAATCCTTACAAAAATAAACACAACAATAAAAAAAATCATTTTATTTTTTTATTTTTTTATGAATCCTTACCTCTTTGATACACCTGTTTCAAACAAAACCCACCAAAAAAATTGACAAAAACTCATACAAAACCCACAACAAAAATCAAGCACAGAAATAAACATTACACAAAAAAAGTGATTTTTTTTTAAAATTTTTTTTTTTATGAATCCTTACCTCATTAATACACATATTTCTCTCTCTCACCTAGCCTCTCTCTCTCTCTTAATCTCTCTCCATCATGTTCTGTTTTGAGTGAAACTAAGGAAACAGAAAAAAGAAGATAAGAGGGGAGACTGTAGGCCGTGGAAAAGTAAAAGAAAGGAAAGTAAGTGAGTGATTAGATAGGGTTAAAATGATCTTTCAATATCAAATAATTTCAGATGCATAGGTAGATTACCATAGATAGGCTCTTTTAAAGTATAATGATATTTGTTTTTCTTGGTTAATTGATCTTATATTTTTACCATGGGCTTATTATATTGGGACCTTATTAAATTGAGGCATTTTTTAAATTATTTACTTATCATGATTAGAGGCCTTAAGTTTTTATTAAAAAAAAATGGGCCTTAAATTACAAAAAAAATAATAATAAATTATTAAAAAAAAAAATTTTGGGCAATTTTTTTTTTTTTTGGGGGGCCTTATTAATCCAGAGACCCTAGGCAAGCACCTCACTTGCCTAGTGATATAGCCGGCCCTGTCTAAGGACATATATCAGTTTAATGGAGAGGACAATTAAAAGGAAAACCTTTTTTTTTTTTTTTGGTATATCAGAGATGCGGTGTCCACGTGAAAGTCAAAGGCCATCATGTTTTCTTCCTCAATTGCATGTAAACGACAAAAATCTTTCTATTATGCCAAACTAATGTATTCCCTTGTCCACACAAAATTAGCAGCCACTTAAGCAAGTAAAGTTCAAATTGAATGCAGAATTGTCTTCTTGGTTATGTTGCAGGCATTAAACTTTGAGTCGTAAAACTTCAAAACAAGTTATTGTTGTTGAGAATTTTCACCACTCCAGGCTGCTACTGCTACATCCACAGGTATAAGAGGAAACAGATCCACTTGTTACTTCTGAGTTCATCTCTTTATATCTTCTTCCTCTTGGTTACATATACAGATAGATATACAAAGATACTGAAGCTGTATAGTCGAGAGAGAAGACATGGCAATCAAAGAGGATGTAGAGAATTGCGTGCAGGAAGAGATGAGACAGCCACTTATGCAGGATCAGAAGAATCTAGCTGATGGACAAGGAGGATCATCTCAGGGAAGCAACAAAGGGCATCCCTGGATGGTTTACTTCAGCACATTTGTTGCAGTTTGTGGTTCTTATTCATTTGGGTCCTGCGTAAGTGCTCTTTCTGCTAAAGAGAATTGATGGAGAAGATGGATAAATGTTCTGTTTTCCACTGTTGTGTAACTCTCTTTGGTTTCCAGGCAGGTTATTCATCACCTACTCAGAGTGCTATCAGGGAAGACCTCAGTCTATCTTTAGCAGAGGTATGCTAGTGAATATATCACTTATTCCAGTAATATAAGTTTGGTGCCTCAAGCTTATCTTTCAAAATATAAAACAACTAGGATGATCTGGATGACAGAACATGTCATCCTTATGAAAATTTCTTGATTTCTTTCTGGGAAATTTAGAGAATTTTTTTCTTAATTCAATGTTATTTCCAATGCTGGCTAACCAAGTCTTTGGACTCTTGACTGTCAAATTGTTTTGCCTTACTCAATTGGTGAATCCAGCATTCTGGCAAACCAAGTCTGATTGTCAAATTGTTTCTTTGCCTTACTCAATGTGTGTGTATGAATACAGTATTCAGTCTTTGGCTCCATATTGACCTTTGGTGCTATGATTGGTGCAATAACAAGTGGGCCGATCGCTGATTTTATTGGTCGGAAAGGGGTAAGCAAGCAAATGGCGGTCATGGTGATTTTATTGGGATCATGACTACTTAATGAAAACCTTCAGAACTAATTTCTTCGATGTTTTGTTGGATGTCACCATATAACTACATGTCTATTTGTGGAATGAATGCAGGCAATGAGAATGTCTGCTGCTGTCTGTGTTGCAGGGTGGCTGTGCATTTACTTTGCTGAGGTTTCCATCTTTTACTCTTTGATGTCATTTGTGATTTTTAACCACAAAGCAATCAATCCACCAGAAACTTTACCTGATATTCTTTTCTACATGTTGAGTATTACAAAAGGGGGCTGTAGCTTTGGACATTGGAAGGCTGGCTACAGGATATGCAATGGGAGTCTTTTCCTATGTGGTGCATATCTTTTTTCTCTTCCTTGTAATTTAATAAATGCTATTTGATATAAAAATTTACACCTCAAAATTTGGTGATATACCCTATTATGAATTCTTCAATGCATGTATTAACAACTTCGACACCATGCATGATAAGGTACCCGTTTTCATAGCTGAAATTGCTCCCAAGAACCTTCGAGGAGCACTGACAACTATAAATCAGGTAAATATTTACACAAGGACCAATTGGAGAAACACCTTACTTATTTCAAGCTCTGAGGCTAGAAACATATTTTCTTAATTATGAAACTGCAAAAACTCAATGCAAATCTTACTTACTTCAAGCTCTGATGCTGTCTTCTTAATACACAGTTCATGATCTGTGCTGGAGTGTCTGTTGCCTTCATTATTGGGACAGTGTTAACATGGAGGGTTTTAGCATTAACTGGTGAAATTTCTTTACTCAGCCACACTCTGTATTTGACTGTATAAAGAAAAGTGAGATCCAATAATGACAGAGAGCTCACTTGTGGGGTACTTGCAGGACTCGTCCCATGTGGCATTCTAGTTTTGGGTCTCTTTCTCATGCCAGAGTCTCCCAGATGGCTGGTAAGAATACTGATGAAACAAATTCATATATGTTGATGCACGCATGTACTTATACATACAAACGAACCCATTGATAATTTTATAATGATAAAATTAGCAAGAATGCACATGTAGAATTCACCCCATTATAAACATAGGCCAAGAAGGGGAATCAAAAAGGGTTTGAAGCTGCACTTCAGAAACTTCGTGGCAAGGATGTGGACATATCTGAGGAGGCAGACGAAATCCAGGTTCTAATTTCCTATCTCTGAACTATATATTCCAATCCACAATGACAATATGTTAGAGCATTTCACAATATGACATAGCTAGTTAAAAGAGATATCGTGTCACTGCTTGACAGGATTATATCGCAACTCTTGAACTGCTCCCAAAACCCAAACTCATAGAATTGTTTCAAAAAAGATATTCGCGCTCAGTGATTGTAAGTGCTTCTCTCCCTACACATATTCCACGTACTGAATTTTCCCTCTTTGCTTTGCAATCAATTCCCTCTGAAAGGAACCATTACCTAAACTAGTTGTCTCTTGATTCTTTACTCACTGATGACCAGATAGGGGTTGGGTTGATGGTATGCCAGCAACTTGGAGGAATCAACGGAATCTGCTTTTACACTGGAACCATTTTTGAGACAGCAGGTATGGAGACATCCACAAAAATTATCTTTACCCAACAAGGAGGAAAAGATAAATGCTACGTGTACTCATACTTCCAAATGCATACTTTCTACGTGTGGCAGTGAAACTTACCATTAAATTTTGGATAAATTACTATTAAATTTTGAATTCAATGGTAATTTTTACTGTCATTTCAAAGTGGGAGTAAGAGTGTGTGTAGCATTTCTAGGAGGCAAAAGGCCTGTTACAAGCCTCGACTTTGACAAAAATGAGAAAGAGAAGTTGGGCTTATTGACACCATTCTCTTTGACCAGATAGAAGTATATTCTTAACCAGATTTAGCTCTCTATACCTTCAACAGACCTTTCCCATCTTTCGAAGAGAAAATTAAAATGAACAATGGAACAGCTTTAATCAGATATTTGAAATGTAACTCAGATCTAAATCGCAATCTAATTATTGTGTCTGCAATACCTCAGGATTTTCTTCCAGTATTGGAACTATAACCTATGCATGTATTCAGGTTATTAATTCTCAGTCACATTTCCAGTTCCATGCGAATCTCCAATATCTCTTGCTAACATAAACATCTTGAGATGATTCTCTTCTGCAGGTTGTGGTTACTGGCATGGGAGCTTTTGTCATAGATAGAGCTGGAAGGAAGCCACTATTATTGGCAAGTCTTTGTGCAGAACATCATTAGCTTATAATTTGCTCATATGAATTTTCATTAATTTATTGAGGTTTTGTACTTCTGTTTCTGTTTCACTTTAGGTTTCAGGAACAGGGTTGGTCCTAGGTTGTGCACTAGCAGCCATTGCATTTTATATGAAGGTAATTGTGAAGCTGTCAACCGTAAAAGTTTCCTCTGGATTCCCATAATATTACTGTGTAAAGAAAGATTGTTTTGTGAACCAGGTTAATGAATTGGCCCTCCAGGCAGTCCCTGCACTCGCTGTAACTGGCATACTGGTAAGATCAACTGCTTCTGTAAATTACTTTATCCACTCAGATTGGTCTCAGTAAACATGACTTCTCTATTCTTTCCCTTGTGTTGTCTAACAATTATTCTTTGATGTCAGCTGTACATAGCATCCTTTTCAGTAGGAATGGGTGCAGTCCCTTGGGTTGTGATGTCTGAGGTAATTAGAACCAGCAAGATTTTCATTCTTAACTATGATCGGATCATGCCACATTTTGTGAATGCACGTGTGAATATTGAGTCCCACATTGAGGAAAAATAAACAAAGTGAACACTTAATTTACATAAGTAAACTCAAACTCGTTCGTTTAAGCTTTTGAGTTGGAGTGGTACCCAAACAAATATACATGTATATTAATGTGCTTCTTGTACGTGTGACACTCTTTGAATTTGTTTGTAAATGACTGATACACGAGAAGTTAGGTCAATTTGGAAGATACTCACATGTAAGGAAAAGATTTGCTACGAGTAAAAATATGAGTGTTGAGTTTCATATTGAAGAAAAATAAACAAAGTGACCTCTTAATATACATACAAAGTGAATGCTTAATATATATAAGTGGATCCAAACCCATTAATGGTCTGTTTGAGTGTGCGTAGTACACATTTGGTAAAAAAATTGAAAGCCCTTTTAAGTGTCCAAAATGGCCAAAAAACACTTTTGGCAAAAGTTTAAAAATAAAACTTTTGCCGAAAACCCTTTTTTAACTTAAAAGCTCTATTTCTCAAACGCAATCCCAAACATGCTCTAAATTAAACTTTTAAGTTGAAGTGGTATTCAAACATGTATATTAACGTACTTTTTTAGTGGACTCAGCAGTTGATTCTCTCCCTCACACAACTAATCTGAAAAATGCCTTCTGCTGCAGATATTCCCTATCAATATCAAAGGACGGGCTGGAAGCCTCGCTACACTTGTCAACTGGATTGGTGCATGGCTATGTTCCTACACTTTCAACTTCCTTATGACCTGGAGCACTTACGGTAAAGCTTTTCCATTTCAGCAAGAAAGTTCACTAACTCAGCAACATAAATTTTTAATATTGAAAGTATATCCTAAAGTTAGATATGGCAATATAGAAATCATTCTTAGTGTCCGTTTGGTGTAGCGGTTTGAAAAAATAACGATTTCTGAACACTGTAAACGGAAATGTGATCTTTAAGTATCTGGTAAAATCGAGGTTCGGCCTAAAAAGAATTTGACACTATACTCTTTTGAACTGGGGTTTTGAGCATGATCTCAGTAAATACTAAATTTCTTGTGTCTCTGGCTTCCAGGTACCTTCATTCTTTATGGTGCAATCAATGCACTGGCTATATTGTTTGTGGTCTTAGTGGTACCTGAAACAAAGGGGAGAACTCTGGAAGAAATCCAAGCAGCCATTAACACATGAAGAACTGGATTGAAGGGGGGAACAGAAAAGAAAAAACAAAGACACAAAAACCATCCTTTCTGGGAAATTTTTGATTTGGGATGTCCTGGAAGATTTTTATTTTAAAATTTTTGTTTCCTTGATTTTTGGTATTCTTAGGGTTTCTAATTAAATTAGAGTAGTCATATTATTCAACTAGGATCTGTTTAGAAATAAGTTTACTAGGTAATTAAGTTTTATGCAGCCCATAAATTGGCTCCATTACCGTAAAGCCAAAAAAATCTTTCAGTTTTATCAATAAAAATTCCAGAATTTTCCTTGTGCATTAAGGTACCATTAGGGTTTAGCTGTGCACTTGTCCTTCCTCCGCTCTCTCGCTGTATCAAATTTTGTTTGAAATTTTGACATGGGTCCATTGGATATCTCAAGAGAATTCTTCAAAACCACAAAGAATTTTGTGATGCTGTTTTTAGAATGTAAGAAACAAATATTAATTGTTTCTTTGAAGATAAAAGTGGATATTTATTGATATATTAATGCAAGAAATTGTGCATTATAGGAATTGTCATAATTATCAAGCCAACCCAAAGGAATAAAAATGAAATGAAAAAAGACAGAAAATAAAGAGATGTAGTAATGTAAAGGCATACTCAATTGCCAACTAAAAACACAAGAAAGGAAAGCAACATACCTGGCCATCAACACAAGAAGTTAAAGAGCTATTCTTAAAGGAATGAATAATATCAAATATTTACTCTGTTTGATTTGTTATGATTCAAAAAGACAATAAATGCTTAATTTATTTTGTGACATGTTACTGAAATCAAATTCTTACAAAAACCACATTCAATTTTTTTAATTTTTATGAGTGCTTTATTGTTTTATTGTTTGGACCCGGCTTCTATGCGGTTATGCAAACTACCGCATATCTGCGGTAGTTTGCTTGGATGGCTGAGATTTATCGAGGGGGTTTTACCCAAAAGACTAACGGCATACTCCATACAGAAGGAGAAAAAAAAAAAAAAAACCTTACGGTGGCTAACCCATGGAACTTCTGTATTAGTTACGATAATTACAAAAATGCCCACATCTTTTTCAATATTTTATGCGTGAATATTACTTTGGTTTTGATATTTAAAGGGTTTAAAAGGGGATTTTAAGTAAGAGATCGCTTTGATCGATAGACAAGTAAGCAGCATGCAGGGCTTCCAGTAATTGTAATAGTTGTTAGGATTCCTTGAAAGATGTTGAACGAATATGGTGAAAATGAGAAGACGAGAAGCCATTCGATGAGAATTTGATACCTATTGGCGGGGGCGCCGCTAATGCTGTAGGAGTTGTGGCAGATCCAGACAAGAGCGGCACTAGGAAGGAAGCTAAGGCGTTCTTGGCCGTTGTCGCTGCTACTGGCAATTGAGCTATGGAGAGACTCAAGCTCGCTGAAGAATTTGTAGCAAATATACATAGAGTGAGAGTGAGAGAGAGAAGTCTGTTTTGGGTGTAAAAAAAAAAAAAGAAAAAGGAAAAGACAAGTCTGTTTTGGATGGTTCATGGACGAAATTGACGGAATTTTTTTTGTTCGTCAAATTGTTTGGAGTATGCCGTTAGTTTTTGGTTTAAAACCCCCTTGATAAATCTGGACCATCCAAGCAAACTACCGCAGATATGCGGTAGTTTGCAGGACCGCATAGAAGCCAAGTCCTTATTGTTTTATCTTCTGATTATGAGAATTAATTTTCTACCTAGTTGAGTTAATTATGTCTTAGGAATATGCAATAAAATGCTAGGCTGATTCTTTAAACCTTAGTATTTCCCATTAATTTTCTCCAATTTCACTTTTATTAATTTAGTTTAGTTAATTTAATTTTGGTTTGCCTTTCACCATGCTCCACTTTTAAGTGGAAAACAAAAACCCACTCTTTATTTTTTTTACCACGATAATAGAAATTTTACGCTAGTGTTTACAATTCCTTGTGAATTGACCTCCCACTTACCAAGAATTTATTAATTGCCATAGCCTGCACTTGAGTTTGCACTCTTTTTGGCGCAGCAGATAAATAGATCGTTTTGTCAATTTTTCTATCAAATTTGGGTATTTTCATCATTAGGAGAACATTATCATTTGAGTTGTAGTTTGAGCAGGTACATGGATTTTCCCCTAATAAATTTAATAATCTAACACCATCAAGACTATTCCAAATTACAACTAGATTGCTTTATGTCGACTCCATGACAGGAAAATCCTGATGAACTCTGATGTTGAATTTACAATCAGCTTATTCAAATCGTCTCACTCACTCATTTTACATCATCTTCTTAACCATCCAAAGATAGAGTCACAAGAATACATCTTTCAAGGAAGTCAACAATTTGGCGATTTCTTATAATCTTGGGCGGCTTATATTGACTCGCCGGAGTTCCATTCTCAATGGCTAACCGTAATAATCCATCGAAGCTGCCAGGCTTTACAATGGACACTGCCAAAGGCCCTATTTCACCTCTTTTCCTCTGCACCATGTAAATGCCTCCTAAGCTATCTTCAATGGAGGAACCACACCTCTTTAGAATTACAGCTGAATCCTCAAACTTTTCCTCCTGCAGAAGCATACATCCCTCTCTAACTTCTATATAAATCTTCAACTCCTTTGGGCTCAATGTTAAGTCCAAGAAACTTGCAAACTCTGTAATCTCTGCTTCCATGGCATTCCTTAGCACAATTTGGAAACTTTCCATTGCAGACATCAAATCCTTCTCAGTTACTATCTCGGAAGCGTTTTTAGGAGCTCTCATCACAAACTCCACTTGTGGAGATGAATTATAGAAACCAACGACTCTCACAATATCACCTAGCCGGTATCGATAAAATCCTCTATAAGTAGTCACAACCACTTCATACATCTTCCCTACCTCTACACCAGAAATGTCCACTGTTTCTTCACCAACAACATTTGTCTCATGATCCAAACCAAATGGAAGAAACTCAAAGTATGCTGCAGTCGGAAGCAAAACGAATCGGGTCGTCTCTGGAGGCTGCATGATATCCAAGTTGATACCCACACAGCACTCTGAAGCAAAGTAGTCTCCACCCAGCACAGGTACTTCCCCTGCATAATGCTTAAGCTTAGGATAATACTGCTTCATGCTCCCTGTGATAACACACCTAATGTACCGCACATTAGGCCACAATTTACACACTATTCCACCCCAATTCTTCTCCTCACAAATTGACCGAATTCTAGTTGACAGTTCTGGTTGAGGCCCGCCAAGAACTTCAGCAACAGAATCTCTCATTACAATATCAGAAATCTCTGAACTCAGAACCCCACATTCAAGATCATCGCATAGCTGCTTCCACTTGGACTCTAAAAGACCAAACACTTTGATCAAGCCTATTGCATACGGGACTCGAATAGCATCAATAAAATCAGAGTTCCTAAGGCCACAAAGAAGGTGGCAGTACATCTGGTGCTCCACATTTGATCCAAGAATGACTTCCCGGGGACTAGAAGAAGCTTGAAACTGAGACCAATTCGAGCTACTGTTCTGCAAAGGAAATGAAGAAGCAGCCATAACCTTAAAACCACCTTTGGTAGTCGTAATATTATCGGCGTACAGAAACCATAGGATCTTATTCAGTGAGGTCCTAGGAGGAAATAACCTATATGAAAATTCACATTCACTTGTTATATAAATCTATATAGAAACCCTAAATCCTATATAAAAAGTAAAAACTATATTGAACGAGCACATTTAGTAATAAGATACAACGAACTTTAACAAGTTACCTTTGAAGAATAGCGTTGCTGCCCTTATGAGCTATGAAAGAGGCAGCTTTTGAGAGCTTTGAATCAAAGTAAGGGATCAGTTTGGGCTTCATGGTAGTTGCCCCTGAGCTGTTATCCAAAAGTTACAATTATCAGAATACCACCCAATATTAGTGATCAATTACAAACCTTCCAATTAAGTTCTTCATTGGATCAAATTTAAAATCAACATCATAGCAAGTCTCAGTAGTTTCAAAATTTGATGTGAAATATGGCCTTCAGAAAATCCAAATCACCCAAAAAAGATAAATACAAAACGGCATCAAAATTAAATTTTTAGGTCATAATGTTTAACAAGGATCAATAAATCGAATTTCCCAGAAAAATTATCAGATGAATCAAAGATATGGAAAAAATAAAAATAAAAATCGTCGAGTTTAGGGAATCAAACTCGATGACTGTCTGAGGGGACGAGAACGGAGCACCTGTAGAAGAAACAGAGCAGAGGATCAACGGAGAGGAGAGGCTGATCATGGTCAACGAGACCGTTAGCCATGGAGTTGATATTGTCAACGTAGTCATCGTAGGAAGACAACGGCACGGCGCGACGGAAGGTGGCTGCGTCGACCGGCGCATTGAAGCCTTGTAGGTAGGGCCGAAGATAGCGTACGGCGCCCTGGCGTTCGAGGATGGACCGGAGAGTCTCGTGCTGGTGACGCGTGGCGTCGCCCGTGGGACCCTCCAGCATCTTCATGATCTCCTCGTCTGTCATCTCCTCGGGGTGCGTTGGACAAAATCGTCCGCTCACGGGCGCAGGTTAGCAAGCGGCGCGTGGCTCGCCGTTAACGCGGGGAAATCGGAGTTGTTCTTTTAGTATACGAAAATGGGATCTCACATAAATTGCCCCTAGCTTGGTGAAAGTGTTTGTAGTTTTAGGCGGTCATTTTGGTAATTGCACATTTGCACTCCTGTTCATGTCTGTCGTTAAAGTCCGCACACAGGTTTTGGCGGTGGGAGACTTAGCTCAATCAAAATATTATTTCAACGACGAATAATTTTTCCCATTATTTTCAATGATAAAGTCACCTCTGTTCTGTAGCACCCGAATAGCTCCGTACAATGTCGATATACAAAGAAAAGAAAATACCTCATACTTCTTCATTCTGCTCGATAAACATTTTTCAGAGAATTCTTTCTTACAAGTATCTCCGACGAGGCTCCGATATGATCCATCATTGATGGAGTTAAAGGGTACTTTTGGTATCTAAAAATGTCAGAGAAAGAATGGAGAGAGAATTATGGGGTCCTTGCTGGCACATTGAGTGGAGGAAAGTTTACAGTATCGTGGACCTATGAGCATTGGAATTTTTCTTTTCGGTTCATAGAGACAGAGCTGGGCCTACTCCCATGGGCTACAGAGACAGGCAGATCATGATATGCGAGAATTACAACAATGGCCCAAAGTTTTGTGAGAAACAACCTCCTCACTTAAGAGAGAAATATTTGCTTCAATTCTCAATGTGTAATTGTGTTTAATTTAATAAATGAATAGTTTATTAAATTTGACTTGAACTTGGTTCATTTAATAAATGAATCAAGTTTGAATACTAATACTGGTTCCATTATTAGACGAGCCGAAATCGCATAGATTTGACTCGACTCAACAACAATGGCTTGTAAACAAAATCCATATAAATTCAACTCGATTCATTCAAACTCATTTATGTACATGTGCATGTTAATATGGTAATATAGATGTATGATAGGACCTCAACCTTTCCTAAGCCTTTGAGATTGAGGTAAAACACACTATGGTAGAATCAGTCAAGGCCTGAGAGGCAATAATTTGTTTACCTTGCGGCTCGAGCTTGACTCTTTCGGTTTCTTGGAGTTGAACTCAAGCCGAGTTAAAAGTCGGCTAATTTTAGACAAGCCAAGTTCGAACAACTTTTTGAATCTCGAGCTAGTTCGAACAAGTAATACTCGACTAGATTGAAGCCCTATTTGGAATTAACAAAGTGAATGATTTTCTTCTGTTAACGAGGCCATATTTTACTAATTTTTTTGTCTTGCTATTAATTTTGAGTGCACTCTAAGCATATATCCTTGAAAGGGTTCCCCCCAACACACACAAAAAGTCAAAGAGAGGGGGGGAGAAGTTACATTAACAAATCTAAACCATTATTAAACAAATCAAATTAACTGAGATTAGCATGAAATTAACTTGCAAAGATGACATCCATTAACGTAAAAGAGTGGCCGCCTGCAGAGCAGACGTAAGCGCCTAGTAAATATTATAAAATGTCATCTCTATCCTTGTATTGTATCTACCAAAACGAGTAAAAACAGTGTTAAATGATTTACAATTCATAGCAGAAGAAAGTGTTCCTCAAAAACTGAGAAAAAAACAAAAAGAATTTAACTGTTTCTCTCTGTCAGTGTGTTCTTCTTCCATATACCTTTCGATGGAGAAGTTTTTGTTGTTATCTTTACAACTTGCTGCTTTGGTTGTCGCCTCTTTCTAGTGACATGTTCTTCAGCTGTGGTGATTACTTTCACGACATCAACTTTCACTATGTGATGATCAGAAGTCCCTTTGGATGAAAAGACTGAATATGATCCAGGAACAAACTTGTAAGGTGAATTTGGGGATACCAATACATAGTCCACCCGAGTTCCGTACTTGCATGTTCCCTGCACACCTGCATATCAAATGCATTCAGAATGTTTTGTAATACGACTGCCATACAACTAAGATAAAACCAAATGACTAATTTTCACTGTCACGTTATTCTAGTCGTATACATAAATAGCATTTCTCTAAAAATTTAGACAAAAGGGGCAAAGAGGCAGGTGATAGATTTTGTATTACTTTGGCCTTTGGCAATCATGACTACTGATTCGCATTCTCCTGCAAAGTCCTTGCCATCTGTATATTGTTTGCTCTTCAAAAATCTCATCACTTCCACCTTTGGTGTTGGCTTTCCCATCTCTTCATAGTACTGCAACACATAAATCCATTGATCAGATGAATGTAATATATATATATATATAGTATCAGTGGGGTTTTTCCAATTTACATTTACAATGTCAGTCCATCTTTCTTGTGAGTAATCTGTTTCATCAAGAGAATTGAGACCTCCAGCTAAAATGTGAGGTTCATCACTAGACTGAATCATTGCATTTATCTGCTTCATCCTCCAGTTCTCATCAAGATGATCAAGGTGGGTGCAGTTGAAGTTCACTTCCCCCATGTGGGGTACATCAATGGTGGCCTTTAGAACATTCCTGTCTCCAGAAAACACAAAAAGGGAGTCACACAATGTAATTTTTCCTGTTTATTGTTGTTGTTTGTTCAATTCTCTTTTAGATACTCTTTTCTTTCTTTCTTTGTTGTGGTTGATGTTATTATTATTAATTTTATTGTATATTGGGGATCTCAAGAATCAAGAACAAGGCCATGCCACTGCCAACTGCCAACAGAAAGAAGATTAAAGGGTCTCCAAATATTATTTCTGTTTTTAGCAGAAGTAAAAACTGATGAATGACACCTTCCAAAAAATAGACTAAATTTATGACATTGATTACGAATTCCATATAGTGAAGACAAATTTCTTTCTTTCTGTATTAATGCTTTTACCAAATAATAAGAAATAAATAAATAAAAATCCTTCATGAATGCTACATTTTAAAGGAATAAGAGGATGAGTCGCCCTCGTACTTCTCAATCATGCTAATAATTTAATAGCATAGCAAACCTACATTGCAGTTTTACCAATGCACATCTTACCTAACCTGGATATTTTATTATTGTAACTGTGATACTGGAACAATCGAAACAACCCAGATGATAATATAGAAAAACTGATAAATATCGAAAATTTCTATCCTGCATCACTTCATACAGCTGTAACTGGGATTCGGACAGAACCACCAATGTGTCAGATCTGTCTACATACATTAAAGATCAATCATCATTAACAAACCACAGCCTCAATGATTCTTCTTCTTCTTCTTATGAACATTATAATGGCATAATTTTCAGAAATAAATACCTTTGTAAGATAAACTTTTTGACTCTGAAAAGTTACCAAAACAGTTTTGGAGTTATTTCATGAGGAAAAAGTTCAGAATAATTGGTAGCTTTAAATTTTTTTAAAAAAGTACTAATCTTGTCAAGTTTTCTTGCAAAGGTTGGGACCATGGGAATGAGCACTTAAATGAAGAACATTTTAATTAAATGCACCGCTTTAATTTGTTAGGAATAAAAGGCAGCATCATTAATTTTCATATTGGACAGATTGCAATCAATGCTATGGGAAAACAGAGAGAGAAACAAAAAAAAAAACGGAGGAAACCTGATTAAAATTCCAAAATGGATTCAATGAGATAGGGAAAGAAACTAAATATTCACCTGAAATCAGAATCATCATAGATCTTCTGAACTTTCCACCGCTTAATCGGCCACCGCGACAAGATGGCGTTGCCGTACTCCGGCGCCCAGCTCTCAGCAAACACATAATTCATCCCCAAAGCATCAGCCAAATCAGAGAGAGGCTTCATGGCCTTCTCTTCCTCCGCCTTCACATCTTGCAGAGCCAATATATCAGCATCCAACTCTCTCAGCACTTCAAGCACAGTCCTACGACTCCTATACCCCTCACCATCCCTACCATTTACCGTACTTGCAAAGAAGCTCGCAGTGGATCTCAATGGAGCTTTTCCTCTCAAAATTCTAGTTGTTGTACTAGCTGAAGCGGCGGCAGCAGCAGCAGAAGAGGAACCCTCCCTTTCGTCAAAGCTCAATTGTCTACTCCTCAATAAAGAAATCTCGTTATCAGGCAAATTTATCGACACCCGTAACTTTGATTTCTCAAACTTTTGTTGCTTCGAAAGATTGTCCGTACCATTCATGGAAATGGTACTGGGATGCAAGGGAGATTGCTTTAAAATACTTTTCGGACGATCATTTGCAGACTTTGTTCGTAATTTTATGTCCATAGACCGCACAGCCTTCAATATATCTCCATTTTCGTTGCCAAAACTCGCCGTCTTCTCGGCCTCCGGAACTGCAGATGCCATGGAGAACAGGGCAGCATTGAAAGTCGCTATCCGTATCGGTTTCTCTGTCTTTAGATCACCCAAATCCCCATTCGGGTGAACCACAGCCGACCCATTAAGGCTCGGTTCGTTTTTCGCATCAAACTGAGCTTTGGAGTTAGTTTTCCCGAACCGTTTGACGAGAATTTTGGGCTTAGAGTGGTGGCGAATGGGCCAGCGGAGGCGGTAGCAGAGGCGGCGGAGGTTCTTGTTGAGAAGTTTGAGCATATTTTGGAGTAATGAGGTTGGAAGAGAATGGATTGTAGGGCTTGTTAGAGCATGAGAAATGGGCGGAGACGAAAGTTGCAGTCTTGTAGAGTTGTCTTCAACTACTCTGCCTCTCCTCTGTTTTTGTTCATGTGTAGCCTGTAGGTGAATAAGAAATATTGATTTCTGAATTCTGACTGTTACGGATATAATTTGATCGTGAAAATTAATTTTTAATTTAATTTTTTTTAAAGGTATATATTATTAATTGTTTTATTTATAAATTTTAATCATATTATCAAATTATAACGGTTTAATAACTAGGGTTATTTTAGTGAATTTAAGCTTTTGGTTTCCTTAGAGGGCATGGAGAGAAAGAAAGAAATCTTCCAGGAAATGGGTTGGTGACACTTGGCAGTCAAATATGGGTTGAATATAAGGTTGAATCTGTGTGAGAGACAGAGGGAGGTCCTCCTCGGCTCCTCCTATGGCCAACTGCTCCCAGATAGATAAATGGTTTTTGCGTGGGTCCTTCTAGGGTTTTTTTTTTAAAAAAAAAAAATTTAATTAGAAAAAAAAAAGGAAAGGAAAAAGAAAAGAAAAATAATTAAGAACAAGAGAAGACTCCAACAACTACAAGTCACGCAAGTAGTATTCTTGTTTGGAAAGCCACGTCACCCGAAACACGGCGTATCCAACTCCCATGCAAGTATTGTGGAGCCCACGCTGTTTTTCTTTTTCATAAATAAATTAAATTAAGGGTTAAATACTTCATATTCTCGTAGGGTTTGTCAATTTTTTTTTTTTTTTTTTTCTGGAGTTTCACTTTTATCACAGGACCCCCCTGGGGTTTTGATAAAGGACCAAGTTAGTCCATCTGTTAGTTGACCATTAGGACTGACACGTGAACCAATCAGATGTTGACACGTGACACATATTTAATTTTTTTTTTAATTTAAAAAAATTTTATTTATTTTTTTAAAAAATAAAAATAAAAAATAAAAGAAAAAAGAAAAGGAAAAAACTTGGGGGTGGCTCTTATGGTAAGAGCCACCCCCAAGTTTTTTCCTTTTCTTTTTTCTTTTTTTTTTAAAAAAAAATATATTTTTTTAAAAAAAATTTAAAAAAAAATTAAATATGTGCCACATGTCAACATCTGATTGGTCCACGTGTTAGTCCTAATGGTCAACTAACGAATGGATTAACTTGGTCCTTTATCAAAACCTCAGGGGGTCCTGTGATAAAAGTGAAACCCCATGAAAAAAAAAATAAAGTTGACAAACTCTAAGGGGTATGAAGTATTTAACCCTTAAATTAAATTAAATAAAAAGATGGAGAGGGAATTTTCCCTCATGAGGGTGTGGTGGTGGGCTCCTCATCATCTCATATTGATGGGCCCAACAGATCTCTCAAAAATGGGTGTATATTACCTGTAATGTCTTTTCTTATAATATTAGTGTAAAGTTTTAGATTATCGATTGATGATGACCCACACGTCATTCAGATTTTTCTCTATTTTTTTTTTTTGTTAAAATATTAAAATTTTTTTTTTATTAATTTAAAAAAATTGACGTAAATGACATAATATCACATGGACATTAGCTTACTTATAACTTACTTTTTCATTTTAGTTAAATATTTCATGTGTTGTTGGAGGTTTGTGCCAAAATGTGAAGAAAAATATTAAAATATTAATTAAATGAAAAACTACATTTACTCTGTCTAGTTATCACTCTGTTTGCAATATCCTCCACAACCTACCATTTAGGTTGCAATGTCTCATATCCGTGCTCGAAATGACAACAATACCTTAAGATAGAATAATTAAAAAATGAAAAGGCAAAAAATTCTTAACTTTATTGGTTTTTTTTTTTTTTTTTTTCATTTCTCCCCCCCTAAATTTATGCATTTTCCCATTTTGATTTTTTAAAAAAATTTTCAATTTTTTCGAATATATATTTTCTATCTTAAAGTATTTTTATCATTTTGGGCGTGCAAGGTAAACATCGCAATTCCAATGGTAGATCGGAGAGAACATTGTAAAAAATTAAACGTTGTGTGCATTGCAAAAATGATGGTAATTAGAGGGAGTAAACGTAGTTTTTGCTTAATTTAATAAATAAGATTCACTCTTTCTGATCGTCCTAATTTTTTGTTTTTTTAGAGAAGTGATTTAATAAAATCTTTCTTTTATTGGAAAGATATTATACAATACTACTTGTGAGTAAAAAACACTAGTGAAAAAAACTATTTTGCAAAATGGATCTAATTAGTAGGCTAAGAAAAAGGTAAGATCATAACTTCATAAGCCTTTTCAAATTCATAGTATTGGATATGAGAAATGCTAAACTTACAAAAAAAAAATTTTTACAAAATGATTAGAAATGAGATAAATTTAAATTTTGATAAACTCAATCATATTGTGCCACGTCACTTTGTAAAAGTTTATTTTGCAAGCGTAGCATTTCTCGTTGGATATGGAAAGTTTCAATTTAGGGCTAGGGGAGAAGCTTGGGATTTTATTTTTAAAGTCTTTTCAAATTTGAATTTGAAAATGATTGGATAGAACCGGATTCTTTTTTGTTGTCCTGTGAAACAAAATAACTAATCTCTCTCTCTCTCTCTCTCTCTTGGTTAAGAAGATTAATGATTAAATTAGACTATATACAGGAACAAATTTCCATTCTAAATAATGTTTTAATTAAATTTAGATATGTTTCAACACGTATAGTAAAGAAAAATGAGATAAATGTATTTTTGCTCCCTGTGGTTTGGAGTTTTGACAAATAGTTCAATGAATTTTAAAAAGTGATTGTTCTCAAATGGTAGCTCTTTCGGTTGGAGATCGAGCCTCATAAAGCGAAAATCACTAGTTTGAATCGTTCTCCCCACTTTCTCTCTCCTTATGTGAACGTGTCAAAAAAAAAAAAAAAAAAAAAGTAATTGCCAATAGAAAAAGTTGATAAAATTCATTAATATGCTAAATGGGGGCGGTTGAATCACCACACGGGCCTCGGGTGGCTTGGCCACCACTTTTGAGCATATATATAGGGGTGGCTTGTGCTCATTGGAGTGGTTCGGCCACCCCTAATAGTCATGGCGTGCATGGAGGGAGGGATTGGCATAGGCCATAGCTCCCCCTCAATTCTTAAGAATAAAAAATTTTTAAGGTAAAAAAAATATTATAAGGTATTGGCCCCTAGCTGCAAAATTTGTTGGCCCTTAGCCCTTGCCCATAATAATTTCTAGCTCCGTCCCTAAAGCCACCTAATTTTTTTTTTCTTATCATAGAGAGTGATTAATCACTTTTTAAAATTCAATGAACTATTTGTCAAAACTCCAAACTACAGGGACTAAGAATGCATTTATCTAAAAATTAAAATAAAAAAAATAAAAACTTAACTTTTTCTACAAAGAATGATGTGAGATTTTTTTTTTTTTTTTTTTTTTTTGGATAAACAAATGTTTACTACATGATTGAACCCATTTTTAGCCCTACATGAATGAATTATCGTTGGTTGATCTTGATGCTGACCAAGTATTATGAGGAAGCAAAGAAGAAAAATTGAAGGCATTATCATGTTTTTATTTTTATTTTTTATATATTCTAATTGAATGACATTATCAATGTTTTGTTGTTTGGCTATTAAAATCTCCCGTGGACTTTTGCTGTGGGGTGATGCACCAATCTCATCAATTTTGTTTCTCTACCAAAATCCTACTTTGTTTTTTTAATTCAAAGTGGGGAAGGAGATACCAAAATCCTACTGAATACATTTATAAAATCCTTTTATATTATCTTAATGCATAAAGTATGCTTAATTTCTTAATGAAATTAATTCAAAGTATAATGAAACTATTTCTTGAACTCGTGTTCAATTGCGTATCACGTTGTGAATTTGCATACTATTGATTAAATATGTTGCTAACAATAGTGACGAGCCATGATTCAGCAATAGTTGAACTACTCAATATAAAATTCAAAATTTGTTTTTTTTTTTTGTAAATTACTTATTAGCCAAGGCTCTTTCGTTATTTGCCAAGAATAATGGATAAAAGTTGTGGCCGATAAGCTTTCTCAACAAAACAACATAAACGGCTCTTTTTTTTTACTTTTCTTTTAGTGTTCGCACGAAGGGAGAAAAATGAAAAAGAAAAATTCGAACTAGTAACTTATACTTTATGAAGCGTAATCTTTAGCCGAATAAATTACCAATTAAGGACACATAAATGACTTATTAAACGCCCTCTAAAAGTCATTAGTGACAACTTTTGAACTATAAAAATTATCGCTAAAGAACAAAATTCTTGTAGTGATTATATGGGTGAGAGGTCATGAATACTATTTTCACCACAACTAGGAAAAGAATTACCAATAAAAAAAAAAAAGCCAAAGGTAAATAAAGAAACTTCAAATAACCTTTGATACCCCTGCAATTGAAACCCAAAAGGGGTATTTGAGTAGTTTCACTGCCATGCCCCCAACTTGATTGCTTTTAGGCTGTACAGAAGATAGCCAGACATAAAAAAGTTGACAATGTATTATATAATACAGAGTAGGTAAATAAATATTTGTTATTTATGGGTAATTAAAAATGTGGGTCTAGCTGGATTTGATGGTTGAAGAGAGATGCCAAATAATCGTAGCAAAATGACAACTTTTCCCGCTTGCATGTTGTCCCCGCATTTGAACAAATCCTTGGGTGTTTCCTGATCATAATCTTACTTGTAAGAATCTCTATAAAACACTCCTTGATGATGAAAGACACAGACAGAGAGAGAGAGAGAGAGAGGGGAAAAGTGTGATGGAACATGCAACTTTATAAAAGTTTTGGAGTCTTCATAATGGAAATTAATGAGGGTCCATTTTTTTTTTTGTCCAAAAAAAATATTTTTAAAGATATTATTTTTGAAAATATTTTTTAGCGTTTGGTTCGTACAACAATAAAAAAGGCCATTGAGTTTTGACGACAGTCTTACGGACTCCGACGATTTGAAAAGTGAAACTTCAAATTTAAAACGTGGTTTACAGTTTTAAGAAAAGAAAACATTTAATGAAAATTAAGTAAGCTTTTTGGGTAAAAAAAAAAAAAATAGTAAACTTTTTTGGTCAAATTGAAAATGTTTTCGGTTACCTATTACTTTTTAAAAAATACAAATAATATTTTTTTAAATTATTTTACGCTGAAACAAACATAAAATTCAATATGAGCATCAAAACGTTCAACTGGATAATTGATTATTTTCCTTAAAAGCTATTCAATTATCTCAA